>NC_056735.1:1433026255-1433153755 GCF_019279795.1 Protopterus annectens | reverse complement strand
GAAATTTGTTTTTAAACATTTAAGAAGCAATTTCATGGAGCCAAATTGTATTGCATCCCATTTAAACTAATAAAAACAAATGTAAACCTACTATAGTTGAAATGTATAAAAACTGTATAATGTTCTCCTACTTTATAAAAACGATATATATGCAGTTTCTAAAGTCTTGCTGCTATGTAAATGAAATGGTGCATTATATCTGAAGTGTATAACTTAACTTTACTTGCAGTCTTTATAGCCTCTGAGCATGTGTTACAGGTGAAAAGTGTCTCTGGAACAGTCTGCCTATCCAGTTACCAAACATTAAATAAATAAAATGAATAAATAATAAGCTCAACTTTCTTGGCATCTATCAGTTATGCTGGTAGTTGCCTCCACTTGCCTATCACACTCTACATGAAGAAGTATTGTTATATCTTGTGACAGCTTTATCTGATGATCAGATTCAGATCTATCTGTCTTCTCCACCAGAATGCTGTTACACTTTTCTTCAGTTTTTTTTTCAGTTGCCCCCTCTGACCTTTTACATAGTGAAAGGATGTTGTGTTCCCTAATCCTTCCCTATTTTACTCAGCAGCACCCTTGTTGTTCTTTCCTCTTCTTCTTTATAAATCCTGCAGAAATCAATGTAAATTTCTGTCTGTGACCTCAGCAGCACCTGGCAGGCGACAGTTACTGCTTTGTTATTCTTTTACCTAGTTATGTCCCTAAGCATCTAGCTTGTTTTTCCAACTGACGAGTCATCCTGAGCCTGGTGATTCATGTTTTCTCTAGTCATCAACCCCTGAGCTCTTTTTTCTGTTCTGGATTTTTAAGCCTGACCTCTACCCCAGCTGTGTAGCCTACCTCTCTCTTGTTATTCCCCATGAACAGTACTGAAAAGTATAGACGTGGGAAGGCATG
The DNA here is from genome assembly GCF_019279795.1 of Protopterus annectens. NCBI lineage: Eukaryota > Metazoa > Chordata > Ceratodontiformes > Protopteridae > Protopterus > Protopterus annectens. The sequence goes on along the minus strand of NC_056735.1, from coordinate 1,433,152,852 downwards.
CATCACAGCTGCTTTGAATACAAATCCAGCCTTTTCCATTCCCTGGTCTCGCTTGCTAATCCCATTTAGTATTATTTCTAACTTTGCTATCCCCAAATTTAGATTTGGAACATCATTGTAGAAACCAGTTAGATACACAGAGTGCTTGCAAGTTGAACATGATTCTAAAGACTGAAAAGTGGCATTTATTAAAGTATGTTTTGAATGTGAACCAATGATTTGCTATGAAGTAAAAACCGATAACATACTCAGTGTACAGTTAGGATTGATTTAAAATGAACAGTATAATAAAATACATGCTACCTCATTAAAAGGATATATGAGATATAAATGTTTTATAACTAGATAAAGGAGGATACAGTATATGGAGTATGTATCTTTAAATGTTAATATCTAGCTGTAATAAATCTGCGCATTGTGTGGTACATATTATTTCTGAAACTCAGAGTAATTAAAGACTTTATGGTAGAATGAGACTTGTTCTTATTGGCTCTGTTCTCTGGACACTATTTTAACAAACATCCAAATGTTTCCTCTTCTTACTGATTTATCACATGAAGCATTAGTACCTTCAACTCTGTTTGATAAGGTGATTGTGATTCAATAATTTGTATATTACTGTATCTCTGAAAGTCATAATTCCTGCAGATAACTTTTAATGGCATGATGAAATAGAATCATGAATATAATTAGCAGTCTTTCTTCCAAGGTTCAAGGACTAAATCGCAGATCTCACACTAACAATAACATATTATAATATTTAATGCAAATATTTTTTAATTATAATTTTGATTATTATCAGCAACAGTTAATGTCTTAATGGTATTTACAACAGCAAATCTATACGGAAGTTTGTCAGTGACGTTCTCTCACTAATATGTAGTATTTTATCTTTATCTCCTTAACAGAGAAGATTGTTCCAAGGTTGTAAGCTTAAAACAGTGTACAGGTGTCAGAATGCATTTGCAATAGTTTAGCAGATTACTGAAAAATCACAGTGTGCAGATAAACTAAAGTGATTATGATACTGAAATGATTTATACTTTACCCTTTATACTCTTCACTTAATGAGTTTCAGGTCACCAATCTCAGCAGCATGTCAGTTGGAGATCAGCAGCTACTTTTTTCTTGTAAAATAAGTAAACGGGTTCCACGAGCTGTTTTTAATGTCCTGCCATTCTTTTAACATCTGAGCAATATCATGCTTTTTCTTCTGTGTTTTGTATCTTTAATATAGAAACAAAATGGCAGGGCCACACTGTTAGAATCAATCGTCGATGTGATCAGAGTGGTCTTTTATTCATTAGTGCAGGTAAAGTTAAAAAGAACTGAAGCAAAAGATGCCTGCTGCTCAGAAATGTATCATTCCAAGAAAGGTCCCTGGTAGGAAAAAAAAATCTCCTTTTAGTGAAGTTGTTCTTGTATCTGCTGGATTTCTTAATAAAAATAAGTTTCAAAGCACATATTAAAATGTTTGCCATTTAATCCACACAGTGTGTGTCAGATGCTAACATGCCAAGCAGCTGGTTTTTGCACTGGGTGCTCATTTACTACACTGATCTACATCTGTGTACTTATTATTTGAATGACATGTGGAAATGGGCTCTTTCTTCTCGAGATGTTAAAGCATATCTCTGAATAATAATGACTCCGACCACTGTTTTTAATGGTTTCTCTTCCATAATGTTTCTTCACTGTTCTCATGGCTCTCTAACTCGCTTTCAGTCTCTTTCTCTTTTTCATTCTCGACCTCTTGATATTAACCAAGGAAACATTACATGTTAAAGCGCATGTTATTGTGAGTGAAATCCATTTGCCTTTTTAAACTATATCTGTGTGCAGGTGTTGTTGAACCCCTCTTCTTTATTCTAACAAGTATTCATGTAGTTTAGAAGAGGTTCAGAAGTACAAAAGCTTATCAAATGAAAAGAAAAGGCCTGGTAGTAACAAAACCTGCAGATGAAGCATGAGGTTACATACACGTTGCTGAAACGAATGCTGACCTACTATACTCATGATGAAAAAGTGAAAATAAATGTATGACTATCACTTGCATATGAGGGCTACCATATTCCTTTTTCTGAACTCTGTAATTCCTAAACCAATACAGACTAGATAATTAGCGGAATAAAGTTGTTCTCCATTGTTATTTCTCATACCACAATGTGAAATAGCCAACATTAGCAGCATTTTTCTAAGAAATGTAAGATTACATAAATGGTCAGATAGAGCAAATGTATATACTAGGGTTTTCATTATTATTGTAATAGAAAGGAAAGGAAAACGTTCATTTCTGAGCGGTACCTGAATTCAAGTTTTCAACTTTTCTGTACTGATGTCTAAAATCTCTACAGCATCAAAGCTCATAGAATTAACACATCTGAGTAATCCCAAAAATTTACTTTCATATTTTATTGTAAAATAACTATTAACATAAACATTTTTTTAGATGAGGTATGCGATAAAGGAAAAGACAATATAGGCAAAACTAGAGGCAATATAAACAAAGAAGAAAGGGAGTCTACTGTGCCACCAGTGAAGTATTACTGAAATGCACACAACAATGAGATTATTTGCATAACACACGTGTACGGACGCAGGTGGAAGGGGAAGAGGGAAAAGGTATAAATAAACAGTGGAGCAAATTTCAATAATATAAGACATCATTAGCCAGACAAAGATCCATTTGAAAAAAAAAACAAGAGATTTTACTTGTATTTCAGAGAGCAGGACCAATGCAGAAAACAACTGAGGAGGGTATCCACTGAAGTGCAGTGAGGAAGTGAAAATACAGACAGCAGTAATGGCAGCTTACAGAAGTAGTAAGGGAAGCACTTGAAAGAAATTATGGGCAGTGACAATTATAGAAAAGAAACAAGCAAAGGTGAGTAGGAAAAGTACTAAAATCAACTGGCTTATCTCTATTTTTCTACACCACCACTCCCCCCCAAGAAAAGGGAAATTAAAATAACTTTCTTATTAGTACTTGCCTTACAGCCACAGAGCAAAATAATCCACTTCAGGATAGTTGCTTTCCTGCTTCTCAGAGTCAGACAACTCAGAGCAGTAAAGAATTATTCAAGAGCTGTTTACAACTAGCTACTGAAGCGGTACCTTGTCTAATCACAAGTGTACAATCACTCTAATGGAGATCAGGAAGTTTGCACTCTAACTTCCAATGGGCGGAGCCTAAGCCTTTTGAAAGAATCAAATTATGTCCTCACATTTCAAACAAATGTTCATATCTCTGGAACCACGGGGATTATGAAAGTAGTATAAATGGTAAACCCTTCAGCACAAACTATTTTTGTAGTGCTGCTTTTCTTTAGGTTCTAGGTCTTAAACTGTATTTTATAAGTCACAGTAAATACAGTAACTATTAATTTTGTAATATTTTGTAAATAATTTACAATATCTCGGCAACGACTCAAGTTACATACATACAGTTGGCAGCATTTTATTCATCTAGCTGAGCGCTTTCTGTCTGTATTACTTGCTTGTTGAGATATTTAGAAAAATGTGAAAATTATATCTGTATAAATTAATATCACAAAAACAACAGTTAATATCGCTTTACTTGCTCTAGACAGAGGTCAAATATTAATGCAGTTGAGTTTGCCATCATGTAAGCTTTAAGATGAATTATTTTAAAATCTTGTACATAACATGGTTTTTGGAATTATTGATGCAAATATGAATATGCAATATTTGACACCTAGAGGTGTCAGTAGGCATTAACTGCAGATTCACCTGGAGGCGTCACTCGGATGTAATGAGTTAAATTGCTGCTGTGTCACTCATTGCTATTAAGTGAACAAAAATGTTCAATGGAAAAGCAGCAAGTCCTGATGTCAGAGTAGCTTAAGCAGTGAGTATATTTGGGACATCTGATGTTGCTGCCATTATGCTAGAATGGATAAGTAGATGGAATCAAGGCCACATGTCCTTATGTGCAGAACCTTAAACGAGAGGAACAGATGTAAAATGAGGGGGGAGGTCTTTATGCATTACAACAATGGGAAAGATAAGTGGGAGGGCAAGATACTACTATGTGCAAATAAAAAATGCAACGACCAAAATACGCTTTTACCTGGTTTACAAAACAATGTGATAAGTAACAACCTTATGGACCACTCATAGGTGTACAGGTCTATAGGTTTTTACTAAGCTTACACCCAGAGAGCCATAGAGAATCTTAGCCAACTCATCTCAGTTTAGTATGTGTGTAGTAGTTTCCCCTGATGAAAAGATAATTGCCAGAAACTCCCAGCATAAATGTATGGGCACCTATTTAATCATCTGGGCTATTCTTTGAAGGTGGCTAAAGAGGTATTCTGTTTGATGTATAGACTCTATTGTAAAGACAGGGGATGCCCTGGGACAGAAATTGATCACATTATATACGCCAATAGCTGTTACTAATTCTACGATGAAGATAAAGGTCTTTAAAATAGGTATTTGTAAGATTGTTAGTTTTCATTGTACAACAAGCTAAACAGAGGGCACTCCTCAGCAGACTATATGTTAGGGAATAAATGGATAGGGCTTTTGACCTACTGGGGTAACTTGGGTTACATAAGCCAGATATCTTTATGGTTAAGAATCTTCAGGACTATTTCAAACTTAGCAAAGTACTTAGACTGGTGTATCACAAAGGGGTCATTGTATTCCAAGATAGGTCTGATCAGAGAAGAATATAGGAGATATAGACATCCCTATAGCTGGATCATATACCTAACAGATAAGCTGTACAAGGCAGAAGGAATTTCTTACCATGACAGACACATGGTGTTCAAAAGAAAGACAGTTTTAACATTGGTGTTTGTGTTCCTGATGATTTTTTTTTTTTTTGATGGTTAAAGAAAGGGAGTGGTGACTTTGCCAAAGACATCCATGCCACATTTTTAGTGTTTATGATAAGACAATGAACTGACACACAAAATGTTAGCCTAATCTAGGCCCTGCAGGAGAATCTGCATTTTTGAAGGAGGTTTGACAACTGAACCCGATCAGAAGCATAGCTGGTTCAACCAGCACCCTGTGCTGTTACCATGGACTAGCATACCACCCCCTCAGCTTTAACTGAAGAGCAAAACAAAAGGCCTTCTGTAAAATTACAGGATGTCAAGACAGTACTGCACGCACTTTCTTCCCCAGCAAAAAGTCCATTCCTCCTCCTGGTACACCCAGGTGGCCAGATATACAACATGCCCCCCCCCCCTCTCATTTTAACAAAATAAATAAATATATATATATATATATTTTTTTTTTACTTTTAAACTATATCAAAATGCTTGCTGCACTGAGCACTGCAGCACTCAGGTTTTAGTTAAAAAATGTTTTTCTTTTTTTAAACTGTAGCAAACTGCTTGCTATAAATATAGCAATGAGTTGCTACAGTTTATACCCAACATGGAGTAGTTTATACCCAACATGGAGTGCTTCAGCACTCCGGTTTCAGCTAAAAAAGGGGTTCTTTTTTTTCCTTTTAAACTGTACAATGCTACAATGTAAAAAGGAGTTGCTACAGTTTAGAGCAGACAAAGACAAAAAAAAAAACAAGAGTCCAAACGTTCCAAAAACTAAAATGAAAGTGTAATATAACAAAACAGTAGCAAAGCTTTTGAATCCTCACAATCCTTTTTTAATGCATCATATAAATAATTAAAAGCAGGTGTCTTTATACTAAATTCCAGCCTATCAGATTTCAAATGCACATCATGTCTATATATACACATATACTATTGCCAAAATAAATTTTATCAGTTTCATAACAACTTAATAAATACTTTTCTAAAATGCTAATTACAGAAAAGGGTATATAGAGAATATATATAGAAAGAAGCAAACATGAGTATAAAACTGAGACGTAAATAAACATATACAAAACATAAAAGTGCGCATACATAAAAATGCATATATATATATATATATATATATATATATATATATATATATATATATATATATATATATATATATATGTATAAGCCCAGGCAAAATGATTCATATAGAATTCTGTCTTTTCTTCAATACTGGTTTAATGCTGTTCTTATTCAAACCAGGTGCAGTGTCAGATCTGAAAATTATACTCTGCCAACTCTGTCAAATTAATTATGTTCCCTCCTCTCTTCAGTTTATGTATTGTTTGCAATACTCTAAACTTAAAGGTGTGTTCTTCACCAAAATTAATAATGCGCTTACTAAGTGCACTGGTGTCAATGTGTCTATATCCCTCAGAAATGTGTGAACCTATTTTCTCCTTTAATGTCTGGTTGGTTTTACCTATGTAAAAACATTGATATGCTTCACAGTTAGTAAAATAGACCACATTCTCAGTGAAACAGGTGGCAAAAGTAGTAAATTTGAATATCTTCTGAGTAATGGGATGTGTAGTCATTATTCAGATTAATGTGGCAGCAATAAATGCAATTATAACATGGAACTGTGGCCTTTTTACTTAACGTAGAATAAATATTTTTCAAATGAAAAACTTGATCTTTGTAGCAAATAAGTCATTTTAAATTTCTTTCTGTCTTAAAAACAAATTGGGGTCTATCCCATCCCCCACTAATTCCTTGAGTTCAGAGTCTGTAATATTACCATTTTTTTTGTATAACCCATCTAATCAAATTCGTATGCCTATTATATTTGGTGACATACCCCACAGAATAATTCTTCTTTACATTAGCATTTCCAGTACCATTTCCATCAGACAGTGTATAAAGATTAGAAGGTTTGCAGAAATTGGAGAAATACAGTGCTCCCAAATATTGACAATGGGCAAGCACAAATTCCTTATTGATTTCTTTAATTTCAGGTTTATAAACTCTGAGTTTAAAATCTACAGTCATACTTTACAATTCTTCCAGAAAGCTTTCATTCATATTATAAGCCTACTGGCCCTCAGAAACTGACTATGGACAACACTACTATGTACATATTTGGGGTGCATGCTATTATATAGCAATAACCCATGCCTGGGTGTGGGTAATGCTGGATTTACCGACGGTTGGCGTGGTTTGGTCCCGAGGGTAAAGCCCAAGGGACCAAACAAAGCCAACCATGGGTAAATCCAGCAATACCCACACCCAGAAGTGGGTTATTGCTATTATACAATGACATTATTTAAGAAAAAAAATAATTACTTTTCTTAAATAATGGCACTGTATAATGCCTTCTTGCTGCCCTTCCGCAGCTGTCTGGTATTCCGTGGCAGTTCTGATGTACTGCACATGCATGCCAGTGCTATCACATCTGTGGGGGCAAAAGCAACGGAGAAAGCAAGATCTCCATTGCTTTTTACTGTTTCGCTATATTAAATGGGTTTAACATAGCGAGACAGTTTTAAAAAAAGCAACGAAAAATCTCTGTTGCTTATTTTAAAGCTGTCTCGCTATGTTAAACCCATTTAACATAGCGAGACAGTTTTGAAAAAAGCAACGGAGAAAGCAAGATCTCCGTTGCTTTTTGCAAACTGTTTCACTATCTTAAAGGGGTGGGAGGATGACATAATGGTTAAGGTGTTTATGAACATAGTGAGACAGCTTTAAAATAAGCAACGGAGATCTCCGTTGCTTATTTTAAAGCTGTCTCGCTATGTTAAACCCATTTAACATAGCGAGACAGGTTTAAAAAAAAAAGCAACGGAGAAAGCAAGATCTCCATTGCTTTTTGCACACTGTGTCGCTATGTTAAAGGAGTTTAACATAGCGAGACAGCTTTAAAAAAAAGCAACCGAGATCTCCGTTGCTTTTTTTAAAGCTGTCTCGCTATGTTAAACTCCTTTAACATAGCGAGACAGTGTTTTAAAAAAGACTTAGTATAAGTCGATTTACAATGTGCACGCTGGCCAATCAGCATACACGTTTTGGAATATTAATGGGGGGTCATGGTATAATAGTGAATATACCGAGTGGACTGTACGTTTATCCTATGTATATTTCCTCCTCTTGGATTACTGTATACCCGTTGCAATGCCATAAATCGAAAGTTATGTCCAGGATTTGAAATGATATGTTTACTTAAGGCATTGGTGGATACTTTGTTTCTAATATCTCTCAAGTGTGCTTGAATTCGGGTTTTAAATGGGCAGTTGGTTTTACCCGCAGAAAAACTTGCACATACCATACATTTTCCCACATAGACTATGTTCTTAGTATGACAATCAGCATAGGCCCTGATTGTATAGCATCTGCCTGTCACAGGATGTTCAAAAAAATCCATCAGATAGTATATAGCTGCATATGCTGCAGCATCCACACCTGAATGTACCTGTTTTATTGATCACAGGGATATTTTTCTTAGGAGATGAATCCTTACAAAGTAATTTTTTAAGATTTGGTTTGTTCTTACGGGTATACAGTAATCTAAGAGGAGGAAATATTAAGGGATTTACTGAGCTTGAAGAGAGTTAATGGCTAGCCAATGTAAGGGCTGATAAACACACAGGATTGAATGAGTTACTTCCCCTTAAGCCTATGCTTAGGAGACCACCTGAGGAGATGATTATGATTAGTTAATGTCCCCATTTAATGCTGCACTCACCGATTGAGACTAGATCTGAAGAAGGCTTTATGCTGAAAGCTCTCATCTCATTTTATTATTTTATCTTGTTTTTAACCTCTTGATATTAAAGACTTAACATTCCAGCCGTGATATCACTTCGTTGGTTTGTTTTCTTATCTAATCCCTTTGTCCTAAGAGTGATTTTACTGGTACTGCTGGTTTTGTTACCAACATAAAAATGCTGCTATTTAGAACTATGTCTAGCGTATAACAGCACATTTCAATTTTCTCACCAGAGAAGTTACTGTGCTTGACCATAAATTCCCTCATATAATGAATGCCTATACCATTAGGAGTGACAGTAAACAAGAATTTTATATCCATTGTAACCATTATAATTTGACGAGTTTCATTCTGTTGGCATCAGTTATATAATTCTTTAAGAAAATCATTTGTGTCTTTGATAAAACTCTGTGTGACTAGTCCAAAAAATTGTTGTTCTAGATACTTGGACATAGCAGTGGTAACTTACTTACTTACAGAGACAATTGTTTTCATAGGTGACACATTCAAATTTTTATGGATCTTAGGTAATCCATATATTTCAGGGGTTACAGGATATGAAACATACAGGAAATTATATAAATCAGGAGTGATAGAGGAATCCATTAGTAAATCATATACTGTAGAAAGGATTTCACCCTATAAATAATATCATTTTAACAGTTAAAACAATTCTCCTGAAAGTTGTATGATCATTAAGTATAATATACATCCATTCTATATATTTGCTCATATCTATAATGACTGTTTTGTCACCTTTATCAGCCTATTTTATAATGATGTCATCCTTTTTAATCAATCTGTGCAGCACTTGTCTCTGTTCACAGCTAAGATTGTAGTATTTCATCTTACCTCTGCTTTTACTAAAGAATGTATCATAAAAGTCATTTTCACACATATTATAAAACTCCTGTACTGCTGATGGGTGTACAGAAACAAAGACATTACTGTGTTTAAGTCTATTTTAAGCAACAGACAGAAAGTCATTCTTGTATAATTTTCAAGTCCAAATTATGAACAAACAGTCTTAAATCAGTAGGTGTATCATTAATATTGCCTCCAACAGAGGGAATAAATAATAATCTTCTATCTAATAATGATGGCTCATCTCTATTAAAAGAATGGCTAGGTAGGTTTACTACAGCGGTCCCAATAGCATTTAGTTCTTCAAGGTCTTCCTTTGAGGTGTGGGTCCTACCTGCGCAGAAGTAGTTGGTCCCACCTGAGATCTCGCTGGTAGTTCCTTCTCCATGATGGACATGGTTTGGCGGTTCATCTTCCTCGTTCTGCTCCATCCTCGTGGAGATTGTTTTATCTTAAGAGGAAGTTGTAGTGGAAACTTATTTTCTAAAATAAGGGGTTCTTCTCACTGTTGCCCATCTTCCCTGGAGATAGCATCTGTTTTCATATTATTTCCTTCACTAGGAGCATCAAAATGATCCATATCATTAACTGCTTCTCCCACTCTTGCTGGTAAATTTTTTTGATTTAGTCATGCAACTAAAATGCTGGTAGAGTTGTTCAATAGAGGCAGAAGCAGTGTCTAATGGTCGTGTTACTCCCCTAACAGCTGGGATCCACCCAACCATATGACGGTGCTCTTGCTTCAGCCAATGAAAAACATTCCCAAGATTAAAGTCATTAAGATCCTGAAACAACTTCTTTTTCTTTGCAGAGATAAGCTTTAGTTCAAAACTTTTAAGTACACAAGAGAGACTAAATTAAAATTAAAATGTTTTGAGTTTACAATCTGATCCCCCAATGATTCTACTTCAGCCAAATGTTCTGTCTCAATATTGAGAAAAAAGCAATCATGAGCTTCATGTAATCTGAGCTTAATTTTAAATTTAATTTTTGCCAGCCTTTTAATGTTTTGGCCAGCACATAAAAGCCCTAAGATGTGAGTTGCAATCTATCCCCAAGAAAGCTGAAGAGATTATTGACTATCTGTTCCCAGATGGACACACATTGTAATCTCCTGCTAGTTAGACAATTATTGTAATCAATTATTTTGCCTTTGAAGTTAAATGGTATCATTCTCAGTGATGATAGTACGCTGCTAGATACCAGTGACTTCCTTTCCTCAAAGACATGACTATCTAGCTCATTCCTGACTCTCTCTCTCTCTCTCTCTCTATCTCTCTCTCTCTCTCTCTCTCTCTCTCTCTCTCTCTCTCTCTCTCCCTGCCACACGCTGCATCTTTCCCAGGCTAGAGAGCATAAGGTCATTCACCTCCCACATGAGCAACTACAAGGTCAAAATCAAATTTATGGTGGTGAAGGGCTCTGAGGGCTTGTAGCACCCTAATTCCATCTCCAGATAGATACATTATTGTTACCCTTTGTTACTCCTGTCTGGTGAATGCAATGTTACTGTGTCTGTCAATCAAATGAACAACAAGGACTTTCCTACTGTCTGCAGATCTAGATGACCTTAGGAACAATGGCTTGCAATCATGGTCATTCACAGCCGATGAATGTAAAGGTGTAGATGTAACAAATATACAGGACTGTTCCTACGCAGCTAAGGTTTGCTAGGTGAGTGCCTGGGACACTTAGCAGGGATGTTTTAACCATGTCAGTGTATGTTGATTTGGTGATATGCTAATGTTTACTGACAGCAAGTGGAGTGGAGGGATGAGCCCCTAGCCCATATAAGTAAATGCATCTTTTATAGGTAGAATTAGAGAGACATAGCAATAAGTGATTGTCTGTAAACATGAGGCATTTGCCACATTACTTCAATAAACTTAATGCTAACAGACTGGTAAGAGACTAGGTATGAGGACGGTGGGGCTGCATAATGACAGACATTTAAGTGAAATGCAGTAATCAAAGAACTGGAAGGCATGAAACTAGCAACACACCTACTGTAGCTGGGGCTGATTTGTACGACTAGCTGAAAAGGCTAGACTGAATGTATTACCCGACTAGAAATAATGTTGGTACACCCAGCTAATGACAGTTTCAGTACTTGTTGGTAGTAGCTAGGCCACAGCAATACAGCAAATTTATATAGGAATGTCTGGGGAAAACTTGCTACCAGCTGGAGACTAGTAAAAATGACAAAATCAGACACCATTAAAATACAATACTAAAATTCAGAAATGGAAATTTAATAAATCAGGTGTGCTTATGTAACAATACCAACATTTACTCTGAAACAGATGAGGAATAACTGCTAATAGCCAAGTCCTGGCAACAGACAGTGCACTAAATAATGACATTTAAATCACCCAATTCTGTCACATTAAATAATTTTGGCTTCAATATGTACTGCTCAGTACAGCATGAAATAAATAAAATATTAAAATGCAAGTTTTAATAGTAGTGATTTCAATGATAATAATTATTTAAAATACACTTCAAAGAGACTTCAAGAAGGCTGCACACTGAACAACAGCTTAATTTCAGTGCTCACATTATGAAAAAAGAAACTGAAAGACAAGGGCCAGAAACTGCCTCTTTTACTAAATTCACTTACTGGCTAGTAAGTGTACTGCCTGGATGCCAGCAAAAATGAAACCTGAAAGAAAATCAACTAGAAAAGGTAAAGAAAAAACATTGACTAGGAAGAATCCTACAGCTGTTCAGCAAAAAGCAGTTCAAGCTCCAGCTTTGATAGAACAGATGGCTTCCAGTAATTTAGAAAAAAAGATAAATCAAATATACTCAGAGCTGATTAAAATAAATGAAACATTGAAGGAGTATACCAATTCAAATAAAAGTCTGGAAAAAAATGAAAGAAGCTTTAAACAGCTATTCAGATGAACTGACAAAACTGCAAAAATCAGAGATCAAAATGAAGACAAGGTTGACTGAATATGGACTCCTCAAGAAGAACTGTTTCAAAAAATGTTATATAGTTAGAGGACAGAGCATGCAGGGAAAACCTGAGATTTTCTGCTGTACCAGAGAAACTGGAAGGAACAGACTGCATTCATTTTGTGAAAGCATAAGTAAGCAACTGAACTGGTAATCCACAGCAGGATTTGTTAATTGAAAGGGCACACCATGTGGGTTGTGCTCCACACCCAGTCATGAGAAAGCATCCAAGACCTGTATTAGCAAAGATGCAATCATACCATCAGAAATAATTGACCCAGGCAAAACTGTGGCAAAAGGACAACGCATTAAAATTTGGAGACAGTAGAGTGTTTATAGGAATTTATTATTCACTGTACACTAGGCAGAAGAGAAATAAATGTATCCCAGCAATCAGGGGGATGTGATAGGCAGGCATGAGATTCAATTGCTGTACCCTCAGCTGTCTTCAGAATATTTTTTCCTAGAGGATCAATGCCATTTTTTGATGTAGAACAGGCTATGGAGGCAATACAAACATTTATCCAACAAAAAGTGAGCCATCAAACAGAAGGGGGCATTGATTCTCATTGTTCTGATAATAAAGCTTATAGAGCGATTTTGCCAATGAAATTTTTCCAGTGTTCCAAAGGAAAATGCTTGAGAGATAGAAAAAAAAGCACAGGAGCTGACTAGAAGAATCAGGAGTACCTTGCACTTGAATTGGAGTCTGGGATTGGGAGATGGAGATGAACAGAAGAAGGCCAGCAACATTGAAATTGATGAATAAATGTGAGACTATAAAGCATCAGTCAGATTTGTGAAATATAGCTTTACAAGAAAAGGTTGGAAGATTCAACTTTCATTGATTTTGTTAAACTTGCAGGGAACTGAAATTCATATGCCCCACTTCATGTCATAAATGTTTGGAAGGACACTGAAGGGAAGGAGGAAAAAAGTAGACGTAAGTAAAACAATATGTGTTCTTAACAGTATTTGTATGGAACATTTCATGATGTAAATTGCATATTATATAGTAAAGCATGTTCAGTTCTTGTTGTATGCATATAAAAGCTAAACAAATGGCAAAGGTGTTGTGAACATTGATAGATATGGATTAGTCTGGTTTTATGGAGGGACGAAAAAACTGACAATATTAATAGAACAATGATGACCCACAGGGAAGCAGAATATAAGAACATACCACTGCTGTTGCTGGGTCTTGATGCAGAGAAAGCATTCAAAAGGGTAAGCCAGGAATTTATGAGTAGGGCAATGGCAACATTTGCATTCCCTGATAAAATAATAAGGTCAATTAGGAGCTTATATGAGGGATCAAAGGCAAAAATTAAAGTGTGTGGGTTCCTCTCCGATAAGTTCCATTTGAACAAAGGAACCAGGTCTTTTTATTTGCATTATATTTCGAGGAATTGTCAAAGAAAATAAGGGTTTCAGAAATAGAAGGATACAATTGGAATGACAATCAAGAAATTTGCTTTACCTGCAGACAATATAATTTTGTACCTAATAAAATCAGAAAAAGACATCTCAGTGATGTGGAACATTCTGAGTCAATTTCAGGTTTTTCGGGATATAAAATTAATACAGATAAAACAAAGGCTATGGCTATAAACTATGTACCCACACATGAATTGGTTCATTAATACTCGTATTTATGGGGAAATGATAAAAATGAAATCTTTGAGTATGATTTAAAAAGGGATTCTGTTATAGCATCTATAGTTATGTAGGAAGAATCAAAACAAAAGATAATACAAAAACTGAGAAATTGGAAGCTCGTGTTTATGGATATGGATAGCAAGATACAAGCAGTGAAAATGTTTTTAGTCCCTAAATCATCTAGATTTTGTTGCATATTTCAGAGCCATACATATGTCCTCCCGTTGTTCTTTGTGAATGCTTATCTAATCTTCCCAATCTTTTCTGACAGCCTGTTTGATTCCTATATTATTGTTATTGTCCAGTAGTTTATACGCCCTACTAATTATCCCTTTTTTGCCACAGCTTCTGTTCTAGATTCAACTAAAACCCTGACTAATGCAGGTCTTTCACATAGGATCTCCCTATCCCTTTTTCTTTGCCTGTACTCTGATATCAATCACTGATAAGGAAGGCAATCTCTGGCCTGCAGTCCAAAGGTCTTCTTGGCCTTTTCCCATTCTATTTTCTTTCCCTCTCTAATTATTTGTCCCCCATACCTCAGTTCCTTTGCCAGCTTTCTCCAGTAAATTCCATCCCCGTCTTGCATGTTCTATGTATCCCTAATTATAGTCATCCCTATTGGCAGGATCTCCTGTTTCCACTTTCAAGTTGGCTAAGTTGTTAGTATACTTTATTCTACTTTATGAATATAATATTCTGGATAATGTTTCTAGTCTCTTTAGTTTTACACCAAAGTCAATTTTGAAGTAAGGATAGCCTTCCAGGCCAAAGACAACCACAAGGCTTTCGTTAGCTATGTCTGGAACCTCAAAGGTGGTACAGAAGAATGCACAGAACTGATTTTCAATGGAGCCACTTACAATGAGCCAGAAACCAGAAGAGAAATTCGGCTTCAATTTTACAACCCCCCCCCCCCCGCCACCTCCAAGTAATACCATCAAACAAGTATTAATAGGGACCAGGTCTTGAATGTATTGTCTAAGCCTAAGAACACCACATCAATGGGCCATGATAATATCCCAGGCTGCTCCTAAATAGCCCGAAGCATGACCTACCAAGACCTCTGGAGTCACTATTTAACCCTAGTTGTATCATGTGAATGGAGGACTGTGGTGGTCATTCCTCTGCACAAGAGTGGTTTGTCAACAGTCTCTGCAAACTACAGACCCATATGTCTGACTAGTCTCATATGCAAAGTCATGGAAAAAATTATCATGGATATGATTAACAATGACATATGGAACCTGCAGACACTGGATCTAACCCAGTTTGTCTTCATCAAAGGCAGATCATGCCTACTAATCCTGGTGAACTTCTTTGTAAAATCATCAAGGCAGTGAATGAGGGAAAAACAGTGCATACTGCCTAACATGACTTGGATAAGGTATTTGATAATATAGCCCATTCTGGCATTGTAAACAAACTCATAGAATTGGGTATTAACCACTATGTTATTTGCTGGATAGCCAGCTGGCTCTCAGATAGGGCCCAGGAAGTTAGGACAGGGAAATCCACCTCCACAAAGATGTCTGTCACTAGTGGAGTACCTCAGAGATGAACTGTTCCTGACATGCATCCTTGGATCCCTCTCTGATGGACCTTTTGCACATCCACAAAATCAATAACATCAGAACTACCCGATCTTGGGACTTGAACCTTGCTTACAACATAAATAGGATATGTTGGAGGGTCAGGTATATGTATCAGATAATGCTCCTCTTCTGGAACAGCCTTCCTATACATTCAAGTGTAACCTGGACCAGTGGATGGGAAACTGGAAATTCACCCCAGGTCTAGAACCTATTTCTCTAATGGACAGAGGTAATCTGTAATTTATACCCTAGCATACCTATACCCCTTAAAATAACCTCCAGGCTCAAAAATTGTGTGATATATTTGGGATGTATGGCTAGGTGTATAAAGGCCTCAATGGTCATTAGCCTAGCATACACCTATAACCCTATAAGCATTTCCTTAGTAATTTTAAGACAAGACTGCTTCTATCAAGTGTTGAGTCCCTATAACATGTGCCCCTGACTGAAAATAACTTAAAAAAATCAGTGTTTAAGATGTTCACCATGTCATTAACATAACTTATAATATGTCCTTGATTTGACAATGCACTGTCATGGGACTCCTACCTTTAATATGTCCTTGATTTAGCAATGGACTTTCATGGGGACTCCTACCCTTCATACTATTCATGAAGCCATACAACTCTTTTCTATTGCTTCTACCCACTTCTAAATTTTCTTCAAGTTTTGATTCGGCTTGTTATTCTGCTAACTTCAGGTTTTTCATTCTTTATTATAAGTTGCTTTACATACCCAAGTCCTATGCCACCTGTATATTTTTTGTTTTGTATTTTTCAAGTTTACCCAGACTGTGAGTCCACCATGGAGGAAAGGTAAATCTAAGTTGCTTCGTAACAGTTTTACAACTGACCAAGAGTTTAAAATGTTTACTCAAAAAAGTTCCATGACAATTGGAGAAGTTAGTAGTGAAAATTTCACTACAGAATTTTTAACCAAGTCCAAATCTAACTGTGCTGTGTCACAGCTGACAATTGCAGAATTACCAGAGCATAAATTAATCAGAATAGGAAAGTGAAATGTTACATGATTAGAATTCCCTAGTGGGTGGCTGGTCTGATGTCCATCATGTGATTTGCTCCACTGATTAGAAGCAGATCCAATATGCTGCTGTTATGAGTCGTGAGCTGTATCATATTATATATCATATTATTAAAAGTATAAGATCAGAACATTCACATTCGATAGTCCAGCTACAACTACTTTGGGATCAGTTAATAAATGAGGAGTTAACATCTCTTAGCAAGATGATATTATATTCCATGTTTATAACTAGTGCATTAAAAAAATCAGTTTTGCTGTTCAATATTTTCCTGTCAATTAATCAATCCATCTGTTTCAATAACTTGTATTTCTGTATCAGTATTGCATACAAGGATCTGGTAGATAGTGAATCTAGTACAAAATGTACAACTCCACCCCCAACAGTGTTAGTGTATAAGCACATGTTTAATATCCTGGTATATGTATTATTTTGTATTGTCAAGCATCTGCAATAACTTGAACTGAATAGTGATGTAAACTTACATTAAGCTATAATTCATCTGCCTTGTGGGTTAGCTATGAGCACTGACATAAAATATAGTCACTGAGTTATTAGCTCAATTTGTTCTTGTCTTGACCTCCTAAAAATTTTGTTGTGATCTAAAAAAGCTTTAACAATTTCCATCAATTGTTTTGTAAATAATTTTCCCCTTTATAGCCTAGATGAAATCTGTACATAACAAAAAGCATTTTTTTTCATTTTGCAGTTTTCCCAAAAGTGGCAATTGCATTTTTTTTCTTGAAAAACAGATTCATAACCACATGCTAAATGCATCGGCATTGGGGTACTGATAATTACAAATCTGGGGAGGTACAATTCCACTAAAAGAAACACACACACACACACACACACACACACACACACACACACACACACACACACACACACACACACACACACACACATATATATTTACCATCCTAAGGATTCAGAAATAATAATTCTGCAATTATGTCCAAGCCAACACTGTTTGTAGTTAGTGAGCAGCAAGCCCCAAAGCTTATTAGCAATGCATGATGCAGCCAAGCCAATGAACATGGTGATAAGTTTCTCACCACAGCCATAGTAAGGACCAATGGTAGGACCACGTTAGACTACCCTGTAGCCAGAGTAAAGTATGAGCGGTACAGATGGCAAATGCTTATTTTATGGAATTTGTGAGATTTCAGATAGTCTTGCAAGGGCTTTGCTATTTTAAATTTCCCAATAACATAGACTTCAATTCTTCATTTTAGTAATGCAGTTTGTTTTATGTTTGACAGACACAGACTTGATTCATTTAGGCATTGATAAAACATAATGAAAATAACATTAGTTTAATTTTTACAGAAGTTAATTTACTTAATGACAGCATGCAAAGGCACTTGTTGTTTTCCATTTATGAGTACAAGTACAATGTTACTTCTGATAAAATAGATACGTCGTATGATTTAAATAAGCAAAAGAAGATTACAAAGATCGATGAGATGGATCTTAAACAGGATCAGTCTAAAATGACTTACCATACTCCCCACTCAGACGTCTTATGGGATCAAGGTAATGCTGATGGGGGACTTCCAAATAATATGGAAATGACAGATAATCAGCAACATAGTAGCTCAGGCAACCTTTTGGATGATACCTTTGTGAACACTAATAGGAATGGCCATGTAAGCATGGGAGGGCAAGAAACATATTCTCCCAACCCTTTAGAATTTCCCCCTTTACAGAGATTTGAAGGTTGCTGAACTGAGGGAGGGTGTACACTTACAATGGTCCCAACCAGGATCAGCACAGGCACAACCCGCAGACCATGGGTTGGTCAAAACTAAGTTCAACAAAGGGATGATAAAGGGGCAAGAAAGACTTATATCAAGGACCTCCATTGCCAAAGAAGTAATGAAAGGTGATAGTGGTCTTAATACAAGTCATGACTGGATTTTAATTAGCCACAATGGATTCAATATTTAATACCTTCCAGCTAGAAGTTTTGACCCAGTGGATATTATAATGGAATTAAAGTTATTTACAAGGAAACTGAATTTGGCTGTGATATTCATTGATTCTAGTACTGATGCCTGAGAAGTGAGCACAAATATTAAGAAGAAAACTATTTTTAATCTAGTTTTACCTCCTTGAATTCACACTTTTGAGAATACTTGAGTTCAAGATATTTATCAAATGCATAAGAAACATAACAGACTTATTAAGTTTAATCTCAATAAAGAAGAGCTGGAACTCTTCAACAAGATTAAGGGTGATAGGCAATTAAGAATCATGAAACCAGATAAAGGTTGGGGGATAGTAATTGTTGAATGTATTTATTATACTAACTGTATGTTTAAATTATTGCAGGATGAGAAAGTGTACTCGCCAAGGAATGAGGTGAATATTGCTTTTAATAAGGCTGATTTTTTCTGGAAGATTGTTTATTGCCAAGTACTATTAATCCTGTCTTATATGATTTCTTTAAGGGGCCTAGGCCTCTAATTACTACTATTTTTGGGATTCCTAAGATTCATGAAGACATTTTTCACCCCCCCCCCCCATTTAAGCCCATTGTTGCAACAAGAAATTCTAAGACATATCCCCTTGCAACCTACATAATCTGAATCCTTAAGCCCATTGCTAAAAAACACACATATTATTAAGGATTCATGAGACTTTTTAACTAGATGTAAGGGTGAACTTTGGGAGGATAACTTATACTTTTTGGCCATTGATGTGGTCAGTTTATTTTCTTAAGAAGAGGGTAAGACTTTATTCATGAAGCCCTTTTAAGTTGTAACTTTTAATGGCAATAGAGATAAACTTGATAATGGATTATTTTGGCAAAGTATTAAGAAATAATTTTATATATTTTGAAAGAGAAACTACCAGCAGATTAAGGGAGTGGCTATGGTACCATTTTCTGTCCCCATGTTTGCCAATCTGGCTTTGTGCAGCTGGAAACAAAAGCTTTGTTTTTACGTCTGAACTATATAAGTACTGCAAAGCCTATTGCAGGCATTTGGGTGACATATTCATCTTATGGAATGATCACCGGTGGACATTGAGAGGTTGGTTTCGTACCTCAACCAGACTACTGGGTTTTTAAAATTTACTTATCAATGTTAAAGAGAAGGCATTAATTATTTGGACATGTATATCTCCAACACTAAGGGGGGGGGGTTTAGTTCTAACATCTATAGAAAACCCACCTTTAGTAATGCTTATTTACATTGTAATAGTTCACATCCCTTTGCAATGAAGAAAGGTCTTTGTTAAACAGTAACCAAAATAATCCACAAGTATCCAGGCTGCGAAACAATTCCAATAATAAAGATGACGAAGCCAACCAAAAGGCTAAAACACAGTTTTAATCTAAAAATCTTGAAAGTAACAAATCCACTGGTTAAGTAACAAATCCACTTAGTTAAATGCTTTCATCTACATTAAGACATCCTCAGAACCAAGACAAATAGTGAAGTAAAAACTTTTAAATACAATACAAAGACACACCCATTTGAAACCTTCAATAGAACCAATCAACCAATTAAACATAGCAAACAGAAATAAAACAACAGTAACTAGATGTTACAGCTATAGTACTGAATATAATAGATGCTTCATATACTTTAAAATATAAGTGAACATTTTTTCAATTCACTTGAAATTGAAATGTGTTCATTTAACCCTGGTGGGTTAGTTGCATCTAACCTAATCTGCCACAACATTTCCCTGTGCAATAAAATGTTCTCCCAGTCTCCTGAAAATGGTGTTGTAATTTGTTCAAGTATCAAAAAAACTTATTGAAGTTTTGACAACATGCAGCATGCCCTGCCAATGCACTTCTATTGTCCCCCTTTCTTATGCAATGTACATGCTGATATATTCGCTGTTTCAAATTATTCTTAGTCTTGCCTATATAAAATGCGCTGCATGAGCAGCAAGTAGCAAGATAAATAATTTTACCAATGTTTTAAACATTTCAAAACACGTCTTATCTGATGATCAATATTCCCTACTTAATAAAGGCCTTGGTTTTATTCCCGGTTTCTTTATTGATGAAAGTTCCTTGGTTTCTGATACTATAGATTTCTGTAGAAAGATTAACCTCAAATTATTTTTCAAACAACAGGATAAAATAGATGACACTCAAAGATCATCTGATTTTAGATTTCACAAATCTACATTTAATCCTCCTATGGACAAACATGTTGCTGTTTTTCAGCAGGCAGTCATCAAGGATATACATTTTCACTTTAGTTCTGCAGATAATATGAGGCATAATATATCGAAGAAGGAACAAATGGCTCTTACACAACTCAGGAACAACACAGATATTGTCATCATTCCTGTTGACAAAGGGGGTGCGGTTGTTGTTATGGACAATGATTATTATGTTGGTGAAGGTTTCAGGCAACTATCCAACCGTCATCATTACATGAAAATGGATATTGATCCCACACCCGGCTTCCAACTAGAAATTAATGAATTTTTGGAACAAGCAGTGGAATCTGGGATCATTTCGGATAAAACTAAAACTCATTTGATGGTTAAGGACCCTGCCAAACAATACCTCTATCTACTTCCTAAAATTCACAAGTCCATTCATCAGCCACCCGGTAGACCAATTGTATCTGGTATCGGGTCACTTACTGAACCCCTATCTGTGTTTCTTACCGAGAAATTGAAACCATTGTTGTCACATGTTCATGCTAGAATTCAGGATACCACTGAATTCCTGCAGATTGTCTTTGAATCTCAACTGGATCCAGAATGGTTGATGTGCACTCTGGATGTATCTTCTTTATACACCAGTATCCCACATTGGGAGGGTCTCATGGCCTTGGAATTTTGGCTAAATAAATTCAATTTATACCCCCCGGGGATGAACACATTAATAGTATGTATGGTGGAACACATTCTTACGAAAAATGTTTTTCATTTCCAACAAGACTATTATTGGCAACTTCAAGGCATGGCTATGGGTGCATCATTTGCACCCATTTATGCAGACCTCTTTATGGGTTACATTGAAGAACACATTATATATGATCCAATGCACAATATATATTTACCAGAAATTGATATATGGAGGAGATACCTGGACGACTGTTGGTTAGTATTGAAAGGAGGTAAGGAATACCTCCAGGAATTTATTGAGCATTTGAATGGGAACATCTGGGGTATTGAATTCACTGTGGAACACAATCAGAATGAAATAAATTTCTTGGATGTTCATCTAAC
Source organism: Protopterus annectens (assembly GCF_019279795.1). Taxonomy (NCBI): domain Eukaryota; kingdom Metazoa; phylum Chordata; order Ceratodontiformes; family Protopteridae; genus Protopterus; species Protopterus annectens. Next base: position 1,433,130,946 of record NC_056735.1, on the reverse strand, counting down.
AAGACAATCTGATAATACACTCAAGACATCTGTTCACAGGAAATTCCCACAATACAATACTCTTTTGCATGCGGAAAGCTTCCATCCTAAACACATTATTAAAAATATACCAAAATCTCAATTTCTACGGATCAAAAGAATATGTTCTTCCAAGGATGACTTTATGAACCACCAAATGGATCTAACTAACAGATTTCTGTCCAGGGGCTATTCCCCACGAATTATTAATTCAGCAGTTCAATTCAGCCATACTAAATCCAGGGACTCTCTTTTAAAATACAACACAGGATTCAGGGACAATGATTCTGATTTATGTAGATTTGTTACGACCTATGGCAGGAACAGTAGGAACTTGATCAATATTATTAATAACCATTGGAACATACTCAATTCACATCCCCTTTTGGAAGACTACCTAGGAGACCGATGTTACTTTTCATATAGGAAGGGCAAAACGTTAGGTTCCTTATTTTCACATTATAAAAGAACAAGACCTCAGGATGACAACCTTATACAAAGGACACTTACCGGGGACAAACTTATAGGCATTTACCCATGTGGCCACTGCAGTTTCTGCAGTTATATTTTCAAAACAACTAGTTTCACTAGTAAAAACACTGGACAAATATATAACATTGAATTTTTTGGCAATTGTAGTTCAGGCTGGATAATATATCTTGCTACATGCACATGTCAGGCCTTTTACATTGGCCAAACATCCAGGCAGTTCCGGATCAGGATTTCTGAACACCTTGGGGATATCAGGAATCAGAGACTAACCAATGCATTATACAGACACTCCATTAAACATCCTACTGCCAAATTCTCATTTGCCATCATTGACCGTATTATTGGCAATCGATCATTTAAAGCAGGCTGGCATGATATCTTAAATGCAAAAGAAAAGAGGTGGATTATCAAACTTGGGGGGCTCTTCCCCCCGGGACTGAATGATAAATTATGATCTATGTAATTCTTAGTGAATAATATGCATTATATCTTTAAGACATCATTATGCACCTAACATTTTTTTCTATCCTAGCATATTAATGATGAAGCTTTTGGCTTCATGTTATATTTATATGATTTCAGATTCATCGTGCACTTTAACTTTTTTTCCTGTTAACAAACTCAGGATGATGGTTTTTTAGTACTTTATAACCATGGTTTTTACTTTTAGATATACCAACCCATCAGTTATATTTTATTTTGTTTGAATTCAGGAACAAAAATGTAAGAATCAAAGCTAATGAATATCTTCATTTCATTTCTAATGGTGATTTTTTATGGTTTTTCATTAACCTTTTTGTTTCTTTTTTAAATCACAGGAAATGATGTCACTAAATCCATTAATTGAAACTATTTAAGTTCATGACTCACTACTATTGCTTAATGTACTACTGAAGAAAGCCTTGTTGCTGAAACCGGTCTAGTTTCAGTTTATAATAAAATTATATTCTACAGATCCTCCATGGTGCTGGCTTTTTTCTTTTTGGACCTGCAATGAAGAAAGGTCTTTGTTAAACAGTAACCAAAATAATCCACAAGTATCCAGGCTAAAACAATTCCAATAATAAAGATGATGAAGCCAGCCAAAAGGTTAAAACACAGTTTTAATCTAAAAATCTTGAAAGTAACAAATCCACTGGTTAAGTAACAAATCCACTTAGTTAAGTGCTTTCATCTACATTAAGACATCTTCAGAACCAAGACAAATAGTAAAGTAAAAACTTTTAAATACAATACAAAGACACACCCATTTGAAACCTTCAATAGAACCAATCAACCAATTAAACATAGCAAACAGAAATAAAACAACAGTAACTAGATGTTACAGCTATAGTACTGAATATAATAGATGCTTCATATACTTTAAAAATATAAGTGAACGTTTTTTCAATTCACTTGAAATTGAAATGTGTTCATTTAACCCTGGTGGGTTAGTTGCATCTAACCTAATCTGCCACAACATTTCCCTGTGCAATAAAATGTTCTCCCAGTCTCCTGAAAATGGTGTTGTTGTAATTTGTTCAAGTATCAAAAAAACTTATTGAAGTTTTGACAACATGCAGCATGCCTTGCCTATGCACTTCTATTGTCCCCCTTTCTTATGCTATATACATGCTGATATATTCGTTGTTTCAAACTATCCTTAGTCTTGCCTATATAAAATGCGCTGCATGTGCAGCAAGTAGCAAGATAAATAATTGTTTCTGCTCTACGGTTTAAACATTTTACTGTGTCCCAATGATTAATAATGTTCAAAACTCCATTGTCCTTATTCACATTAATATAGGAACAATATGCACATCGGTGACATTTTCTAGTCGTAGGTACACCCCTGCTCGTACAACTTCTTTCCAACATCATCTTAACATTCTGCCTGTTTTTGTATGTGAAAAATGGTGGAGATTTAAATAAATGACAAATATTGCTATCAACTTGCAACAACATCCAGTTTCTATTTATAATCTTTTCAATAGCCTTAATATCAGTTGTGTAATGCAACACCATATTTGTATTCGGTGTTAATACTTTAGTCATTTTGTTTTCCATTGTGTTGACCATGCTTGTCACCCCATGTTTAATAATGGGTACATATTTATCCTGTCTCCCAACCCAAACTTCACCTATCATTTTCTCCAATAAGTATATGGGATATCCCCTATCAATAAACATTTTTTTAATTACTGTAAATTCTTCTAAACAGTCAGAAGAATCAGAAGTGAGACATGAAGCTTGGATTAGCTGACTCTTAACTACCCCCTTTTTCTGATAAATGGGGTGGCAGCTCATGTAATGCAAATATGTACTGGTGTAACCAGTCAGGAGGAGAAGGAAACCACACTCACTACAATTCCAGTCTCACATAGACGTACCACGACAGCAAACCAAACACATAAACACACAAAAACATACTCGGAGGCTCTAAATAAAAATCTGCCTAAGCAGCAGAGACCGCCAAAGCAGACACCCAAGCAACCGCTACCCCAAAACAAAACATGTGCAACACATAGCTCACAAAGCCAGTGTGCCGAACAGTCACAGCCCTTAAGGCTAAACAACACATCTGATACACTTGTAATAGGTGACTCTATCGTCAGGCACACTGACGTCCCGCTCACCAGGATGAACAAGGAGAAGGTCACGGTGAGCAGGCTGTTGGGCGCTAGGATCCGCCACATAACACAAGCACTCAGGTCACTCCAAGGCAAGTACAAATATGACTCAGTCATTGTCCATGCTGGTGTGAATGACCTGAGACGTACCTCCCTGGACTACATGAAAAGAGACATAGAGGAGCTCTCTGAGAATGTAGCCCAGGCTGGTATGACCCTGACCTTGAGTAGCATCTTACCCTCACCAAGAATGATGCCACAATATGAAGACAAGATGATCAATTTCAACAACTGGCTTAAGTATTGGTGTCATTCAAAGGGGATCCAATGCCTGTCAGCCTGGGATGACATGCTCGACAAGCCACGATGCTTCGCTAGGGATGGCCTGCACCTGTCACCCCTGGGCTTTCGGATATTGGCAAAGGCTCTTGCTACCCTCATAGTGCCTTTTTTAGGCAAGGCTCAAAAGACAAACCCACCTCCATAGGTATCACAAGGGATAAGAAACTATGATTAATGCTACTCAATGCCAGAAGTCTAAACCTCAAGATGCACGCACCTGAAACTCTCCTTAGCATGGAGAACATCGATATCTGTGCAGTAACAGAAACCTGGTTCAAGGCTCCTGAGAGCACCCCAGCACTACCAGGTTATACCTCAGACCATGCTTTTCGGCCCCAAAACTTGGACCAAACCCCAAAAAGAGGGGGAGTATCAATATTCGTCAAAGATACCCACACCTCCAGGTTGGTGGCACAGCACGAAGCATCAGAGACTATCCATGTGCAACTAACAGTGGGTAAAACTGCCTTCCAGTTTATAGCCTGCTACAGACCACCCTCCCAAAACCAGGAACCCCACTCGGCCTTCCTGAGAACACTGGAAAATATGAAAGTCTCTCCAAACACCATTATATTGGGCGACTTAAACTACCCAAACATAGACTGGGAGCATTACTCTAGCTCCAACACCCTAGCCCCAAGGTTCCTAGAATTTATAAACTCAAATGCTATGGAACAACTTGTTACCACTCCCACAAGACGAGAAAACCTACTGGACCTGATCAGCACCAACATGGGGACTCTATGCTCCAGACCAGAAGTGTATCCCTCACTGGTAAGATCAGACCATAAACTAATCTCACTGGATATTCACATCCCGACCCCACCCCCTGCCCAGAAAACCACAGTGAAAAACTTCTCTAAAGCAAATTTCACACTCCTCAAAACCAAGGTGGAATCCTTCAAAGCCCCCGGGCCTGTGGAAAATACGGCCAAGACCGCAGAATCCTTTATAAATGCAATCCCAAATAAAACCAAGACCCAATCCTCCAAAGGCAGACGTCCTGTCTGGTGGATCCTAGCCATAAACAAACTATACAATAGAAGGAGGAAGCTACTACATGATAGAGCAAAATCCCAAAAAGGGAAGACATCTCTGATCAGTATTAGCAAAAAACTACGGGCATTCATAAAATCGTCTAAGGCCAGCTTCGAGAGAAAAATTGCACAGGACACTAAGGATAATCACAAGGCTTTCTTTAGTTATGTTAGGAACCTGGGTGGGAATTCCCAGATATGCTCAGAATTAGTCCAAAATGACAAAAAATACACCGAACCCACAGACATTGCCAACATCCTAGCTGACAGGTTCAGTGCAACTCCCCCCCCCCCCAAAGGGCAAATCTCTATCCCACCACAGTGCTGTCCCCCTGACATCTCAGATGCTCAGGTAAGAGCCACCCTCTCCAAAGCAAAAATACAGCATCAATGGGACCAGACGGTGTCCCGGGGCCCCTACATGAACTCCAAGAAGAGCTAAACCCAAATATAAAACTACTGTTCAATCTCAGCCTTACTACAGGATATGTAGCCAAAGAGTGGCATACAGCAACAGTGGTCCCTCTCCACAAAGGTGGTGCCTCAATGGATCCTGGAAACTATCGCCCCATAAGCCTGACTAGCTTGGTCTGCAAAGCTATGGAAAGGATCATCATCAACCTCATAAATAAAGATATTGGGGACCTACAGACACTGGATCCTACCCAGTTCGGCTTTGTTAAGGGCAGATCCTGCCTCTTAAACCTGGTCAATTTCCTTGAAACAGTCACCAAGGCCATTGATGTGGGGAAGGTGGTCCACACAGCCTACCTGGACCTCGCAAAAGCCTTCGATACAATACCCCACTCGGGCATTATAGATAAGCTCACCAGCTTAAATATAAACCCCTATGTTACTAGATGGGTTGCAAACTGGCTTAAGGACAGAACCCACATGATTAGAATTGCTGGAGCCATGTCAGACTCCAAACCAGTTACAAGTGGCGTCCCGCAAGGCTCAGTCCTGGGACCTCTCTTGTTTTTAGTGAATAATATGCATTATATCTTTAAGACATCATTATGCACCTAACATTTTTCTATCCTAGCATATTAATGATGAAGCTTTTGGCTTCATGTTATATTTATATGATTTCAGATTCATCGTGCACTTTAACTTTTTCCTGTTAACAAACTCAGGATGATGGTTTTTAGTACTTTATAACCATGGTTTTACTTTTAGATATACCAACCCATCAGTTATATTTTATTTTGTTTGAATTCAGGAACAAAATGTAAGAATCAAAGCTAATGAATATCTTCATTTCATTTCTAATGGTGATTTTTATGGTCTTTCATTAACCTTTTTGTTTCTTTTTTAAATCACAGGAAATGATGTCACTAAATCCATTAATTGAAACTATTTAAGTTCATGACTCACTACTATTGCTTAATGTACTACTGAAGAAAGCCTTGTTGCTGAAACCGGTCTAGTTTCAGTTTATAATAAAATTATATTCTACAGATCCTCCATGGTGCTGGCTTTTTTCTTTTTGGACCTGCAATGAAGAAAGGTCTTTGTTAAACAGTAACCAAAATAATCCACAAGTATCCAGGCTGCGAAACAATTCCAATAATAAAGATGATGAAGCCAGCCAAAAGGCTAAAACACAGTTTTAATCTAAAAATCTTGAAAGTAACAAATCCACTGGTTAAGTAACAAATCCACTTAGTTAAGTGCTTTCATCTACATTAAGACATCCTCAGAACCAAGACAAATAGTAAAGTAAAAACTTTTAAATACAATACAAAGACACACCCATTTGAAACCTTCAATAGAACCAATCAACCAATTAAACATAGCAAACAGAAATAAAACAACAGTAACTAGATGTTACAGCTATAGTACTGAATTTAATAGATGCGTCATATACTTTAAAATATAAGTGAACGTTTTTTCAATTCACTTGAAATTGAAATGTGTTCATTTAACCCTGGTGGGTTAGTTGCATCTAACCTAATCTGCCACAACATTTCCCTGTGCAATAAAATGTTCTCCCAGTCTCGTGAAAATGGTGTTGTAATTTGTTCAAGTATCAAAAAAACGTATTGAAGTTTTGACAACATGCAGCATGCCTTGCCAATGCACTTCTATTGTCCCCCTTTCTTATGCAATGTACATGCTGATATATTCGTTGTTTCAAACTATTCTTAGTCTTGCCTATATAAAATGTGCTGCATGTGCAGCAAGCAGCAAGATAAATATTTTTTTCTGCTCTACAGTTTAAACATTTTACTGTGTCCCAATGATTAATAATGTTCAAAACTCCATTGTCCTTATTCACATTAATATAGGAACAATATGCACATCGGTGACATTTTCTAGTCGTAGGTACACCCCTGCTCGTACAACTTCTTTCCAACATCATCTTAACATTCTGCCTGTTTTTGTATGTGAAAAATGGTGGAGATTTAAATAAATGACAAATATTGCTATCAACTTGCAACAACATCCAGTTTCTATTTATAATCTTTTCAATAGCCTTAATATCAGTTGTATAATGCAACACCATTTGTATTCAGTGTTAATACTCTAGTTATTTTGTTTTCCATTGTGTTGACCGTGCTTGTCACCCCATGTTTAATAATGGGTACATATTTATCCTGTCTCCCAACCCAAATTTCACCTATCATTTTCTCCAATAAGTCTATGGGATATCCCCTATCAATAAACATTTTTTTAATTACTGTAAATTCTTCTAAACAGTCAGAAGAATCAGAAGTGAGACATGAAGCTCGAATTAGCTGACTCTTAACTATCCCCTTTTTCTGATAAATGGGGTGGCAGCTCATGTAATGCAAATATGTACTGGTGTAACCAGTCAGGAGGAGAAGGAAACCACACTCACTACAATTCCAGTCTCACATAGACCTACCACAACAGCAAACCAAACACATAAACACACAAAAACATACTCGGAGGCTCTAAATAAAAATCTGCCTAAGCAGCAGAGACCTCCAAAGCAGACACCCAAGCAACCGCTATCCCAAAACAAAACACGTGCAACACATAGCTCACAAAGCCAGTGTGCCAAACAGTCACAGCCCTTAAGGCTAAACAACACATCTGATACACTTGTAATAGGTGACTCTATCGTCAGGCACACTGACGTCCCGCTCACCAGGATGAACAAGGAGAAGGTCATGGTGAGCCGGCTGTTGGGCGCTAGGATCCGCCACATAACACAAGCACTCAGGTCACTCCAAGGCAAGTACAAATATGACTCAGTCATTGTCCATGCTGGTGTGAATGACCTGAGACGTACCTCCCTGGACTACATGAAAAGAGACATAGAGGAGCTCTCTGAGAATGTAGCCCAGGCTGGTATGACCCTGACCTTGAGTAGCATCTTACCTCACCAAGAATGATGCCACAATATGAAGAAAAGATGATCAATTTCAACAACTGGCTTAAGTATTGGTGTCATTCAAAGGGGATCCAATGCCTGTCAGCCTGGGATGACATGCTCGACAAGCCACGATGCTTCGCTAGGGATGGCCTGCACCTGTCACCCCTGGGCTTTCGGATATTGGCAAAGGCTCTTGCTACCCTCATAGTGCCTTTTTTAGGCAAGGCTCAAAAGACAAACCCACCTCCATAGGTATCACAAGGGATAAGAAACTATGATTAATGCTACTCAATGCCAGAAGTCTAAACCTCAAGATGCACGCACCTGAAACTCTCCTTAGCATGGAGAACATCGATATCTGTGCAGTAACAGAAACCTGGTTCAAGGCTCCTGAGAGCACCCCAGCACTACCAGGTTATACCTCAGACCATGCTTTTCGGCCCCAAAACTTGGACCAAACCCCAAAAAGAGGGGGAGTATCAATATTCGTCAAAGATACCCACACCTCCAGGTTGGTGGCACAGCACGAAGCATCAGAGACTATCCATGTGCAACTAACAGTGGGTAAAACTGCCTTCCAGTTTATAGCCTGCTACAGACCACCCTCCCAAAACCAGGAACCCCACTCGGCCTTCCTGAGAACACTGGAAAATATGAAAGTCTCTCCAAACACCATTATATTGGGCGACTTCAACTACCCAAACATAGACTGGGAGCATTACTCTAGCTCCAACACCCTAGCCCAAAGGTTCCTAGAATTTATAAACTCAAATGCTATGGAACAACTTGTTACCACTCCCACAAGATGAGAAAACCTACTGGACCTGATCAGCACCAACATGGGGACTCTATGCTCCAGACCAGAAGTGTATCCCTCACTGGTAAGATCAGACCATAAACTAATCTCACTGGATATTCACATCCCGACCCCACCCCTGCCCAGAAAACCACAGTGAAAAACTTCTAAAGCAAATTTCACACTCCTCAAAACTGAGGTGGAATCCTTCAAAGCCCCGGCCTGTGGAAAATACGGCCAAGACCGCAGAATCCTTTATAAATGCAATCCCAAATAAAACCAAGACCCAATCCTCCAAAGGCAGACGTCCTGTCTGGTGGATCCCAGCCATAAACAAACTATACAATAGAAGGAGGAAGCTACTACATGATAGAGCAAAATCCCAAAAAGGGAAGACATCTCTGATCAGTATTAGCAAAAAACTACGGGCATTCATAAAATCGTCTAAGGCCAGCTTCGAGAGAAAAATTGCACAGGACACTAAGGATAATCACAAGGCTTTCTTTAGTTATGTTAGGAACCTGGGTGGGAATTCCCAGATATGCTCAGAATTAGTCCAAAATGACAAAAAATACACCAAACCCACAGACATTGCCAACATCCTAGCTGACAGGTTCAGTGCAACTCCCCCCCCCACCAAAAGGGCAAATATCTATCCCAGCAGAGTGCTGCCCCCCTGACATCTCAGATGCTCAGGTAAGAGCCACCCTCTCCAAAGCAAAAAATACAGCATCAATGGGACCAGACGGTGTCCCGGGCTGCGTCCTACATGAACTCCAAGAAGAGCTAAACCCAAATATAAAACTACTGTTCAATCTCAGCCTTACTACAGGATATGTAGCCAAAGAGTGGCATACAGCAACAGTGGTCCCTCTCCACAAAGGTGGTGCCTCAATGGATCCTGGAAACTATCGCCCCATAAGCCTGACTAGCTTGGTCTGCAAAGCTATGGAAAGGATCATCATCAACCTCATAAATAAAGATATTGGGGACCTACAGACACTGGATCCTACCCAGTTCGGCTTTGTTAAGGGCAGATCCTGCCTCTTAAACCTGGTCAATTTCCTTGAAACAGTCACCAAGGCCATTGATGTGGGGAAGGTGGTCCACACAGCCTACCTGGACCTCGCAAAAGCCTTCGATACAATACCCCACTCGGGCATTATAGATAAGCTCACCAGCTTAAATATAAACCCCTATGTTACTAGATGGGTTGCAAACTGGCTTAAGGACAGAACCCACATGATTAGAATTGCTGGAGCCATGTCAGACTCCAAACCAGTTACAAGTGGCGTCCCGCAAGGCTCAGTCCTGGGACCTCTCTTGTTTGGTATATATTTCTCGGAGGTAGAGGCCAACACGGAAGGAGTGTGGATGACCAAGTTCGCAGATGACTGCAAACTGGGCACCATAATCGACTCTCCAGCCGACACAAGCATCCTCCAAAAGGGCCTCATAGAAACAGACAACTGGTGCCAGAGCCATGGCCTCAAGCTAAATGCCAAAAAGTGTATAGTCATCCCCTTTGGCAAAAACAAAGTGCCCACAAATTACCACATAGGTGGTAATCCATTAAGTACAGAAGAAGTCATTAGGGACCTGGGGACCCAAGTTGATAGCAATCTCTCATTTGACAACCACATGGCCAAAGTGGTTAGAAAAACATTTTATATAGCCCACCTAATCATGAAGGGATTCACATCTAGATCAGGGTCGGTCATTGTGCCTCTTTACTCATCCCTCATCAGCCCCATAATTGTGTACAATGCCCCTTTGGGATGTACCTTACCAGACACCTGCAGGAACTGGAAACACCCCAAAAGTACCTCACCAAGAGGATCAAAGGGCTCAAACAGATGCCATATACTGCCCGGTTAAAGAAACTCCAGCTCTACTCAGTGGCATACCGCCTGCTCAGAGGCGATCTGTGCCTGACGTATAAAGCCATGTCCAACCCGGAATTAATGGACATGCTGCACCTCAGAAAATCCAAATCCCATCGAGCTACGCGCTCGAGAGACTTGAACCTCAGCACTGAAATAAATAGGACATGCTGGAGGGACAGATTCATAACCCAGAGGCTCCCTTCACTCTGGAATAAAATACCATTCCAGGTTAAGCAGAGTCCCTCATTGACTCTCTTCAAGAGGAATCTTGATGACTGGATGGGAGATCGTAGGTTTACCCCGGCTATCACTTCTGTGTCACTGTTAGACAGAGGCACAGTATACTAACCTCGAGAAAGGGCATAGCAAAATTTATTTAAAATGGGTGGTGAAAGCCAAACACACTCTGGCTAAGCTTATAAATGCCCTAGGGCAGATAACCTAGTATGAACCTATGAACCTATGAACCTATGTGTTACAAAATGTAGGTTTCCTAAAAATTCTAGTAGCAAAAGTAGCATCACCTTTGTTAAAAAATAAAATATCTAGGTAATTCATCAGTTTCACATCCTGTTTAAATGAAAACTTCAAAAAGTCAGAACTACTTTGCATAAAATTGAAAAACATTTCTAACTGTTCTCTAGTGCCTGTCCACAGGAAAAATAAATTGTTCAAAAATCTAAAATAGACCAGGCAAAACCTATATAGTGGGAATTTGAACAAAATGTTCAGTTCCCACCATAACATGACTGTGTTCGCAAACAGGGGGGGGTGCATGCAGCGCCCATCGCAACCCCGTTTCTGTTTGTAAAATTCACCTTCAAATGTCAAAAAATTGTTACTTAGCACCAGTTCCATGAAAATGCATATTGTTTCTTTCTCATCATCGTGAAGATCACTATATTTAAAAATGATGTCTCTAAACCAATCCAAGCCAGTTTCTTGTGGGATTACTGTGAAGAGACTGTTCACATCACAAGTCACCATTAGGTTAACCAGAATGATTTTGGAGGATTTGACATACGAAGTTGAAAAAAGAAGTTGGAACATATGTTTTATGAGAGGGGGTTATCTCCAAACATTGGTGAACAACATAATTTAGGAAATCAGTGATCTTAGGAAAACAAAATGTTGTCTCCTTTTAGGAGTTGGTTCATTGGATTTAATCAGCAATGGTACCCCCTTTAGGGGAAGGCGGTTCCATTATTTAAAAAGAGAGAGTCGTTGTAGCAGGGCATTGGTTTTGCAGTGCAGTTTAGACATATCTAGATGCCTTTGTCTGTATTTCTCCTCAAATATCTTTGGTGCTGCTTTTATTGTATTGATTAGTTTTGCTTTCCCCTTTGCATAAATATTGTACCATATCAAAGTTCTTTTTCTTTCCCATGTCCATATTTCTCCTTACTTTGGGGACTCATTGTTCCATCATGCTGTAACATAATCTGTGTTAGTCTTTCTACACTAAATCCTTCACTTTGCAGGTATTCCATTATTTCACCTTCTATTTGTTTAACTTCTACTTTACTAATCTTCTGTTCTACATTCCCTCTTTGTGGTCTTATTTTTTGTATTGTGAAATTTTCCATATCTGGATGCCTTTGCCTGTATTTCTTTTCAATTATCTTTGGACCTGCATTTTTTTTTTGTATCGATTATTTTGGCTTTCTCTTTTGCATAAATATTGCACCACAGATCGCTCTTTCTTGCCAATGTCCATGTTTCTTTTTTAAACCTTTCAAAAATCTCTAGGTTTTGTTCTTTATATTTCTGCACTTCCTCGGTCGCATCTTTTACCAAACGGCCCAAGGTTTCTTTGTCTATATAATATTTTTCATGAACCTGTTGTATTAATGAATGCAAATTTGTATTTGAGGCTTTTGCCATTTTTTTGTGCAAGTATTTCTGTTTCCTCTAATTTCTCTCTTAATGTTTTTGAATATATTCTATCTGAAAATTCTGTGCTTCTTGCGTAATACTAACAATCCATAATTTCTTTCTTATTCTCAATAGTCTAATCTATCATCTTCATGGCTCTTTTTTGGTCTGTCAGTTTTTGTGTTTTTTCTGGACTACTACTTTCTACAACAGGGGGGACATCCTCCCCCTCAGCCCTTCCTAACCCCATTGTATGAATGTTTCCATGTCTTGAGGATTCTACACTGTCATTTTTTTTTTCAGTCCTGGCACCAGTTCACCTTCCAGGATTGGGCACTTTTTATTCTGAGACCCATCCGTCTTTTTTATTTTTTAACCTGCACATCTGTACATGATATATGTTATATAAAATATAGTCTATATATTAGTGTTGTCTTGAGGAGATTTTTTTAAAACCAGGGTCCACTTCATGAAGGTACTCACCAAGACCACTCTCGTTTACTTGACAGTTATTATCATCTCTCCATTTGGACCTGTAAGGAAATACCCATGAAAATGTAAACCATATTATTACAATATCTTACAATGAAACTCAAGAAGTAACCTTTGCTACATTACTGAGTAGCAGTATAAAAAGTACCCAGATATACTCAGTGATGAATGGAAAAGGTTATCATTTGGGTTGGTTATGCATTTGCAAATACACAGATTCAGTAAATAGAGTATATTTCATTTTTTAAAAGAATGTACTTTATTACTGAACATGAAATATTAATAAAATGATATTTTGTCAGGTAGCAGGTGAGATTTTATGAAGAAGTTAATGTTGTTAAAACCACTGTTTAAGCACTAAAGAATGTTACGGTATTCTGTTAAAAAGTTAAAATATCCATTTTACTTCCTTTTAAATGCAACAAACATTTACTTTTAAAACATTTCTTTTATTTAGACGTTTATTTCTTTCTCTTTATTTCTGTAAAACGTTTGGGCTGGGGAAGTCTAAGATGTGGTTAACTTTGTATAACAAGCATAAAATAGTGCTTAATACTGCCATGCATGAGACTTGTAAACAGAATCACGTGTGTGATACAATGTTTCTCATATGATCTTTTGGGATCCTTATGCCATGTATTCCTATAGTGTATTGAGCACTGTTACAAAACTACATTAACAGACAATATAACTGCACATGCGAGTCTTGTGTGGGCAACATTTCTACAGTACGTTCAGTACAGAAGATGCAGCATCTTTAGACACAAAATGACACCAGTACACCTAGTACTATGAATGCAAGGGGGGATCCAGAGTAAAAGTATCACAGGTAACACATTCCCATTCACTAACAGTTTTGCATGAGTATGTGCAAGTATTTCAGTTGTGGTGGAAGATATTACCTAGTTAAATGAGGACTCCAGGGACAGACAACTGACACAGAAGTATCTGCATGGCGGACTGTTTGCACTGTATGTTATTGACACTATGCATGCTTGCCAACACTGTGTGTTTTGTGTGTGTGTGTGTGTGTGTGTGTGTGTGTGTGTGTGTGTGTGTGTGTGTGTGTGTGTGTGTGTGTGTGTGTGTGTGTGTGTGTGTGTGTGTGTGTGTGTGTGTGTGTGTGTCTATGGTGTTTAGAATCCTGCAGTGGTTCTGCTTATAGGGTATGGTGCAAGTGAGACTTTGAGATATTACTGTGGGATCCTTGTTGTACAAAAATGAGTCACACAATTCATAACATTTGACCCTGTTTACATTACTCATACATACATGGCATCATTTGTACCTCATTATGGACTGGTCCTTAATGAGTGATGTCACTGTCACACTAATCCCTTCCTATAGTCTTAGAGGGCAAGCACACTGCCTTGTTTTACTGAACCCAGGTACTAAACTACAATGTACAATCACAACTTTTCTATTCTAAGCACAAATTTATGGCATTACCTCCCTGCCCTTCTCAAAGACTTGAGCTCTTACTCCAAGTTTCAAACTCAACTAAAACCATACATTTTTAAACAGGCCACATGTAATTGCCTCCTTTCAAGCCATATCGCCTAACTTCCATGAACAATTTTCATCTACCCTCCCTCTTTATATCCTACTGTAGCTGAGAGATCTTCCACCATTTAGCTCCTTCATCCATACATTATATCCACTTCTCCAGTTTTCATCCCTTTCTTTATTTCTTTTTCTTTTTGTGTGTAAGTGTGTGTAGGTGTTGTTATCCTACACAGCAACTTTGCTTAAAATTCTTTATTACTTACTATATAGGTTCATAGGTGTGTACTATGCTAATGATCCTGGATCCTTTACAAGCCTAACCCATAGGATTGTCCTGACATCGTGCCACCCAATCTTAGTTTGCAGTGCCCCTGTTGAGTAAAGCCACTGGAGTGATCCCTGGGGTGAATTTTCTATTTCCCATCCACTCATTAAGATTTCTCTTGAAGAGGGCCAGTGAGGTGCTCTGCTTGACATGTATGAGAAGTGTATGAGAAGTGTATTCCATTGCATGGGCAGTCTCTGGGTTATGAACCTGCCCCTCCAGCATGTTCTGTTGATTGTGGTAATGAGGTTGAGGTCTCGGGAGCATGTGGTGCAGAGGGATTTATTATTTTTTTTATTTAACATTTGTTAACCGGGAAAGTCCAATTTGGAACAAAGCTAATTTTCAGCGGAGGCCTGGGGAGAAATGCTCCAGATGCATGTCTTTGTAATTGGGATTGGGATTTCTTTAGATGTAGCATTTCTAACAGAGCTGGGTCAGACATAGCTTTGTAAGTCAAGCAGAGATTGCATCTAAGTAGGCGATATGAGACAGAGAATAGTTGGAGTTTTTTTAGTCTGTCCATATATGACAAATGTTTAAGGCCTAGGATCCTCTTTGTGAGGTACTTTTGTGGCCTCTCCAGTTGTTGCAGGTGTTTAGTGAGGTACATGCCAAATGGGGCATTGTACTCAATGACTGGCCTAATGAGGGAAGAGTAGAGGGAGACAATGACTTCTTTCTTCCTGGATGCAAAACCCTTAGTAATGAGATGTGCCACATAGAAGGAATTTCAGACCACAGTGGCAATGTGGTGGTCAAAAGAGAGGTTGCTGTCAACCTGTGTTCCCAGATCTCTTATAACACCTTCTGTATTCAGTGGACTACCATCGATGTGTAATTCATAGGAACTGTTTTTTTTCCAAATGGGATGACAACACATTTTTTGGCATTGAGCTTAAGCCATGGCGAATATTATGGTCCAACCTAACACCTCCATTAACTGGGAAAACAATTCATGTACCAATACACTTGCCCAATGTATCCTGTAATTCATTAATTCCAATGCCTAGACCAGCTCATTCTTACCCCCACTAGAGGCAGCAGCATCCTTGACCTGGTCATTACTAGTCCCCGAGTGATGTTGGCATCCTACAGAAAGGTCTCACTGAGACCAACGACTGGTGTCAGAACCATGGCTTAAGCTCAATGCCAAAAAATGTGTTGTCATCCCATTTGGAACAGATGTTTAACAAATGGAGAAAATTTCCAATTAAAACTTCACACACAGTGAAACTAGCTAGAAAAGATTTACAAACAGAGTGACTTTAAAAACCTTATTTATCAGGCCCTGTGAGGCAGACAATTTTAGTACAACCATGCAGAATAATGTATAGCTATAAAATACAGTAAAAAGTATGTAGCAGACAATAAAAGTGCTATAAATATCTATAATAAGCAATAACTAGTAGAAATAAGCAAAAACAACATGATACTTAATGTTATATATCACAGATCAGAGTTTTGCTCAGTGCCCTTCCTCCGATTAGCTCTGTGTGAAATGGCAGAAACACTCACAAGGTAACTTTTTAAGTAACAGAAAGTTGAAACCTGAAACAACTTTAAAAAAAGCTCGAAAGAACCAATGAGGTGCTTACTCCAAGCCGTAGTCCAAATAACCCCAATCAGCCAATGACCATAAATACTACACTCTCACTGAAATGCAAAATGGCTTTTGATAAATTAAGATGGCCTGGAACATGTGCTCAAACACACAGCCTCTGCAAACCATCAACTAGACCCAGAACACAAGCCTGAATATGGACAATGCTATAGTTACTAACTACTCTATTTAGGCAGAAAAATACTACAGAAATGTTTATCACAGAAAAAAACAGCAGTGAGCCTTTAAATTAAAGTTTCTAGAGAATGCTTTTAACTGCAAACAAATCAGTTATATGATACAGTCCTTGGCAGGAAATCAGAACAAACAAACACAAACAGATGTTTAACAAATGGAGATAATTTCCAGTTAAAACCTCACACACAGTGAAAGTCGCTAGAAAGGATTTACCTACTGTGCGACAGTAAAAACCTTATTTATCAGGCCCTGTGAGGCAAACAATATTAGTACAACCATGCGGATTAGTTTATAGCTATACAATACAGTAAAAAGTATGCAGCAGACAATAAAAGTGCAATAAATATCTATAATAAGCAATAACTAGTAAAAATAAGCAAAAAACATGATACTTAATGTTATATATCACAGATCAGAGTTTTGCTCAGTGCCCTTCCTCTGATTAGCTCAGTGTGAAATGGCAGAAAAACTCACAAGGTAACTTCTTAAGTAACAGAAAGTTGAAACCTGAAGCAACTTTAAAAAAAGCTCAAAAGAACCAATGAGGTGCTTACTCCAAGCCATAGTCCAGGTAACCCCAATCAACCAATGACCATAAACACTACACTCTCACTGAAATGCAAAATGGCTTTTGCTAAACTAAGATGGCCTGGAATATGTGCTCAGACCCACAGCTTCTGCAAACAAACAACTAGGCCCAGAACACAAGCCTGAATATGAACAATGCTACAGTTACTACCTACTCTACTTAGGCAGAAAGACACTACAGAAATGTTTATCACAGCACAAACAAAGAGCAGTAAGCCTTTACATTAAAAATTTAAACAGATAAAGGAGCAAGGAGACTCTAGAGAATGTTTTTAACTACAAACAAATCAGTTGTATGATACACTCCTTGGCAGGAAATCAGAACAAACACAAACAGATGTTTAACAAATGGAGAAAAATTCCAGTTAATACCTCACACACAGTGAAACTAGCTAGAAAAGATTTATGAACAGTGTGACAGTAAAATAGCTACATACTATAAATATCATATATGTATATGTTCTGCTAGCCAACTAATGAAACAACCTTTATCTACTGCATTGCAAAGACTATGTACATAATACATATATTACCTATTGTGTACCCTGTTATTGCCAATACATATTGTTAATCAGTGATCTTATTTTAAAAAAACTGTCTTGCTGTCCTTTGTTTATCTCCAGGCTGACAGTGAAATTGGCCTATCGTGATAAGTGTTCTATTCCAGCTAACAAATTTAAATAAAAAAATAAATAACTGAAACTACATTTTAATGTCCTATTCATGTTTACTTCAGAAAGAATGGCCCGCAATTGTTTATCAGAACAGCTATGGAAAAACTATTCAAGTAACAGTGGCAGTGGATTACAGGAATAATGTTTTATAGTTTTGTTCTGGATTGTACTTTAGTCTCCTGTCAAGTATTTGTGCATAGCTGTGCGTGTATATGTTTGTCCTCAAGCTATATAGAGCAATAATATGACTAGCTCTGTATGTGATCTTTTCTGTGCATTACCATATGTTTTGGGGGACTGTCTTGCAGTTTGAGGTGTTTTATGTCGATGCTTTAAGACATGGTGCACCTCCTCCTAGCAGGTCATATAGTCCTGTGTTACTGTTCTGCATTAGGCGATGGTCTTGGTGCTTAGAGTCGTTAACGCTGAGTTGCATTAGCAGGACTGTTTGGGTTGGCCATCCTACTTGCATATATTCTGTATGATCTCTTCCCCTACAATATATGTCAAATCCAGCACTGTTTTCTTTTGTTTGTTTGTTTTCCTGAATAGCATGTGACATTTTTCTGTGTGTTTCCTGAAATACTGCATATGATATCAAGGAATCGCATAAGAAATTTACATTATATCTCTTTATTTAGATGCAGTTTCATAATTCCAGCAAGAGTATTAAATATATGTACCAAATCTACTAAAAGCCTACAGCCATCAATCCATGAAGCATAGTTTACTGAAATGTCTTTGTGAGCAGAAAGGAAAAAAATAAAGTTCCACTCAAACTACAGACGAAGAAGAATTTAGGAACCTGACAAATAAAGTAACAAATAAAGGTTCTTCACATAAATCAGAAATCCCAGGGGCACTGGGTCTCCCAAGACCCTTACTTGACATATAAATCATGCAGTAGCGACCTACTGTTGTTTAATAAGCAAATTTAATGAAAATATCATTTAAAATATAAATCAACTAAAAACTGAAGACTACATAAAGGAAAAAAATCTATAGGCTATGTACTGTTTTTTAACATTATGTTTCCTATTTCTCTTTAACATTAAGTACCATATACGGAAATTAATTCAAACAATTAAAGGATTAATTGCTATTAAAAGCTGTAAAAGTCCTTCTTAACAGTAGTCTAAAGATTATCAGTCTGAAAAACTTGGAGTGTGAGATACGTTTAAATCTGATACAGCATAATTAAATTTAATTATAGTGTACTTTTTGAGATTTTTTCCTTACATTAAAAAATATTTGACAGCTTGTCTGCATTATGTCAGAATTTGAACTGAAATTCTGGAAGTGCCTTTTTCCCACCGATTCATGTTATGTTTACATCTGTCTTATATGATGCTATCTTGACACTCTAGCAGTGACAAAATTCTAATGATTTCTCCTGAATGTCATTTGAAGTTAGCTTTACATGAGAAAACTGCTGGACATCATCTGTGTAGGAGGCTTTAGCACTGTTTCAAAAGAAAAGTCTAAAACAGGAAGAAGTCTGAGAACCAACATTAAAATCTAGCACAGGCTGAAAGAAATTATGAAGATGGCAGAGGGAAATACTTCTCATAAATTAGCAGAGCTAAAGAGGAGTTGGAGACAGCCAGTGTTTTATTTTCATTTTTGTGCTTAATCTGATGTATTTGTTTATAGATGATATTTTGAAGTTTTTTAAATAAAGATTTATTTGTTTAACATACATTGAACTATGCAGTCTTTGTTTAATGACATAAGGGTATCAGATCTGTGTTTGCCCTGCCTTGGTACCATGACTTAAACCACACCAAATACACAAGTAAGTATTCAACTTCTGAAAAGCTTCTTTTATGGAAAGGGAAGAGGAAATATCTATCTCTGTGCATGAGGCTGAAGGTAATACAGAAATTATGGATAAATGCAGAGAAAGAACCATGCCGTGTCATCCCATGCATGAAATAGGAGAAAAAGATGAATATCTAGAAACAGATAGCTGCAACCCTACTTTTAGCACTTAGGATTTCTGAAGCTGATGAAAAAAAGTTGTAGGCATAGATTCACACAGGCTGCTTCCATTTTAGGTTACAATGTGTAACCACAACTTTCATTTCTGTCCCTTAGGAAGTGACATCTGCATGTCACTTTCAGGGTACACTGTTGTGTACCTGAGATGCAGACTACAACCCATGAAGGAAGGAATCTTATTTATCCATAGAGAAGGAGTGTCTGAGCATAATCTGGCTCTGCAGAAGTTACAGTCTTACCTGTATGACAAAAAAATCACTGTGTTATAAACCACAACATTTTAAAGTGCAACATAGGGCAAGTGGCAGAATAGAAAGCGTCTTAGAACAAGTTTAGCTTTGCAGTCCTATAATATAACTATCCAGCACTGGAGTGCTCCTGCTAATGCCAATGTAGGTGGCCTGAAATGAAAGGGAACATGAGGTGATGTACAGGAGACTGTACCCTCATCCCAAGTTCTGGTTCTTGAAGGTGTCTCCAGAAGCCTTGCATGAGGTTCTTATTGGGGATCATGAATGCGATGGATGGCACCCCTTGTCAGAAATGTCATAGACCAAGCTGACATCAGAAAGGTTTTGAATCCTACTGCTGCCAACCATTTTACAAGCTACATATGTGAGGGACGGGAACTATGGTCCTTGGATCTGGTCCATTGCTCTGAACAAATGAGGTGGTTACCAGAGGGAAGGTTTCTTCAGTCACACCACCAGGTTAAAGTAAAAATGAAAAGTGCACTGAACTCTTATTCAGTAACCAATCCACCAAATGCAACCTGGCTCTAACAGCATAAAGGGAATATGCAGTACTGCCCTGGTTAAGTGCTTCCAATATGTACACCCAGACTAGGGCTACACACTGATCACTTACATATCTGAGTATTTGACCTAGCACCCAGGCTGTTTTCTCACCACCTTCTCTGAACCACAGTGTCTTTCTTTACGTTTTCTCTACAATAACTACCTTTCAGACAAATTATTATTGTCACAAGCACACACATTTTCCATGAAGGGCTGGTAGGATTCTCAATTTCTCTACAGCCTTCTTCCTGGCACAATACTGCTAGCACCCTAGATAGGTCAGATACTCAAACACACCAATTGCCTAACACTCTTGATTTAACCAGATATAATTGATATCTCACTGGTGGTATGGTCTGAGAAGGAGGTCCCACTGAAGACGATCTGGCTAATCGGGGGAACCACAGCTTTGTCAACTTACAATATTAAAATAATACCTTCTTCTCAGATAATAATGCATAAACAAATAAATTAATATATAATAAACACTAGCTAAAAGACCTTAAAAGTGAATAAATAAAAAAAATCTTAAGCAATAAAGACAATGTTGATGCATATTAAATATGCAGATGTAAAGAATGCACAAGGAAAGAAAAATAACAATCGGTTGCACAGACAGCAATACTTAAAAAGAAGCAATCTAATAATAGCTAGCTAACTCAACTCTGTCTGAAAGAATCACTGGATGTAACTATTTTTAGCCAGTGAAATTATAAAAGGCAAAAGTCAAATAGCCTCCCTTCATTGACATAGTCAGCAAAATCTCCCAGCTAAGACTGAGTGACTTTCAATTCACCTCTGAATATATACATTACAACTCATCATTTCTGTTCCCACAGAAAATGAGGTGGGTTACATCAGATTACATTACTTCTTTTTCTCCATATAACAGAAGAAAGAGCAAGTAAACAGCTTTTTCCACACTCAGATCTCCATTTACAATGGAAAAGTTTCTCAATTGATAACTAACTACTTCCTTTGAAGAGTCTTGCAAATGCATTTTGATGACCTTGTTTCTTCCTGATTCTAAACCCTTGTTTGGCTTGATTATGCACAAGCAATTAGATCCTTCGTGAGAAGCTGCAGAAAATTGCACTTTGTATTCCAATTACAATTTTCATACATTTCTCTTTTGCCTCTCATCTCTTTTTTCTTTTATTCAAAGAAGAAGGTCACAAGATGACATACATTTTTATGACACGGGAAACACATATATTGCCAACAACCTGAAATAAGAAAAAAAGAAAATCACACCACATTTTAATTCTGTTTTCTCTACCTTGACACCATATGCTGCCTCACACAGATGTAACAGCAAAGCCACCACTAAATGAAGTATCTTCTAACTGTCCCAGTTCCAAACAACTTATATGTGGAGGATATCTGCCCGCACACTGTTGATTTAGTGGGAAAGGATCATCAGTCTATCACACATTAAAGGTATCAAGATCCTATGCTGTTTTCAGGTGTGGACAAGGATAGCGCCACCACATCCTGCTTTGCCACCTTCCTCAGTCTGTACACAAAGCAGCTTGAATACAACAGAAACCGTTCTGGACGTGTGTTCCTCATGGCAGTCAGAGTGTATGGCATTGCTGGCATGTCCCTGTACCTTCTGACTTCTATGGACTATGGTCTGACAAAGGCTCCTGCTGGAAGGAAGCTGTTGCAGTATTCCATCATCCAGTGTCATCATGAAATGCTATATAATCCAGCATGGATGTCTTTGCATACACTGACCTCCTCCCCAATGATGTGTATAGCCTGGAATGTGCCATAGGCATTCGGTGCATCCTTGGGCCCCGCACTGTTAAGTAGCTTCTAGCTATTGTCTGGCTCCTTCATGGTGATGATCCTGCCATGTTATATCTCCATCGCCTTCCTTGTACAAGAATAGTATATGCAACCCCTGGCAGCCTCCTTATAGTAGAAATCACCATCAATGGCCAGCCTCATCTTACCCTTCTATGATGGACTGTTGGTGTGCATCTTGCCAAGGATATCCAGTGTCTGAGCCTTAACAGTCATCTCACTAGCAGATCAAACTCTATTTATGCTGATCCATGCATACTCAGATGATTTGCACCTTCATGTATACCCTGTGCGCACTCAGAACTACATCTTGTACATGCTCCTAACTGTTCCATACATAGATGAATCAGGCATTTTGTGTACCTTTCCAGCAGGTGTTTGCCATCCTATGTGCTCCAACTCCATCCATATGTCTGCTCAAATCATTAGCATTTCTTCCAATTGCATCACCCCACTGGCTACATTTCCATAGTCAAAGCTGACCATTTCTAGATAATTTTCTCTTTGAAAACTGATTTGTGGCCCCTAATAATTTATCCACATTCAGAGATTACTCTAAAAACTAATTATTTAATATTAGCTATTCCTATTGATAATCAGAAATGGTATAGCTTCCCAGCAAACCTTGAAGCTGATGCCTACTCCCATTAACTTTACTCCCTCTTGGATAGAGCCACTGAAGCATCGACATCATCCAGGCATAAGTATAATGTCAAGTTTAAAACTAAATCCATATGGTGACATTACTATATCAACAAACGCCATCATAAATCCATATGGTGACATTACTATATCAACAAATGCCATCATAAAGCCATATGGTGACATTACTATATCAACAAACACCATCATAAATCCATATGGTGGCATTACTATATCAACAAACACCATCATAAATCCATATGGTGACATTACTATATCAAAACACGCCATCATAAATCCATATGGTGACATTACTATATCAACAAACACCATCATAAAGCCATATGGTGACATTAATATATCAACAAATGCCATCATAAATCCATATGGTGACATTACTATATCAACAAACACCATCATAAATCCATATGGTGACATTACTATATCAAAAAACGCCATCATAAATCCATATGGTGACATTATTATATCAACAAACGCCATCATAAATCCATACGGTGACATTACTATATCAATAAATGACATCATAAATCCATATGGTGATATTACTATATCAACAAATGCCATCATAAATCCATATGGTGAAATTACTATATCAACAAATGACATCATAAATCCATATGGTGACATTACTATATCAAAAAACGCCATCATAAATCCATATGGTGACATTATTATATCAACAAATGCCATCATAAATACATATGGTGACATTACTATATCAACAAATGACATCATAAATCCATATGGTGATATTACTATATCAACAAATGCCATCATAAATCCATATGGTGAAATTACTATATCAACACATGATATCATAAATTCATTTGGGGAAATTATTATATCAACAAATGCCATCATAAATCCATATGGTAACATTACTATATCAACAAACGCCATCATAAATCCATATGGTGACATTACTATATCAACAAACGCCATCATAAATGATATGGTGAAATTACTATATCAACAAATGCCATCATAAATCCATATGGTAACATTACTATATCAACAAATGCCCAACATAAATCCATATGGTGAAATTACTATATCAATAACTTCCATCATAAAAAGAAAAGCTTCTGTCCATCTCTAAAAGATTCATCATTATAAAAGGGATTTAAAGCTTGTAAGTCTGTGAAATTATCCTTGGGAAATGTGAGGCTAACTATGAAGTCAGTAAATGTGAGGCTAACTATGAAGTCAGGGTTGCAACTATTTCAAGAAGGAATCATAATTCTTCCTTCAAATATATTAGGAAGTGTAGAAGTAATTCTGTACTGAACTTGCCTTCAGTGAGACCTCCTTCTCTGACCCCAAGGACAGTGATAATATTCTTATAGACAATTTCTCTGCAAACTTCATACCCTCACTTCTGTCCTTTCCATTTCATCTCACACACCTCAACCCTGAGATCAACTTGGAATGGGTCCTTTTGGCACTTTCTAAAACTGAAACTACTACCACATGGCTGCCAATAATAACCATGGATGTCTGCTGGAAACCATAAAGCCTACCTAACAAAACTCCTCTGTTAACTATTCAGCTAGAATGTCTTCACTGGTTATGCCCCCTCATTGTGGAGAATGGCAGTTATGGTGTCCTAATGTGAAGGGCCCTGTACTGACCCTGGGCATTACAGGCCTATTAGTCTAACTAGTATTGTTTTCAAGGGTATGGAATGTTGTTATAGCTAAGGTAATCAACAAACCCAATAAACACCTATATCATAAACAATGATTTAGGTGACCTTATGTCCCTGGATACACACAGCATTGCAGCTTTGTTAAACGCAGATCATGCCTGCACAACTTGTTTGAGTTCTTTGATAGGGTTACAGAGGCCTTGGATAAGGGGCACATAGTCCGTGTTGCTTCTCTGGATATTACCAAGGCTGTAGATGAGCCAGCACTTTGAACTCTTTCATGTAATTTGACCCAGTGATAAAACAGACACTGACTCTGAAGACCTAAACCTGTACTACCACATCAACACCACCAGATGGCAGGACACATAATCCCAACATACCCAGTATAGCTGGAATAGGCTGCCACTGCATATCAAGCACAGTACTTGTTTAGCAGCAGTCAAAACCAGATTGGATAACTAAATGAGTGATTCAAATTTTCACTGGGTTTACATGGAGAAAGTTTACTTAATGGGGGACTTTGTTGATAATGTGGCTGAACTTTTCTTTGGTCTCCTTGGTCATAAGCTTCGTCAGAGCCTATGAACCTACAAACTTTTCTAACACTCCTATATCTCAGATATGTACACTTGTTATGAAGCAGAAAAATTACCCTTCCTTGCCTACCTTTCATACCATATGTTTATCCTTGTGCCATTTGTTCTGCATGCTATTCTCCCCTTTCCTACTTTCCTAGCTACACAAATTCCTTCCCATTCCTGTGATGAGCAGGTATAGCACTTTCCTGTGAACACCCACAGTAGTCTGGTAGCCGTTATTCTGTCCTTCTTGTGTTGGATAAGCATGAGATACAGCTATCCAGTATTATATTGTATGAGTGCGTCATACTGATTTGCGACCATGTTGGTCTGCTTTCACTGTAATATATGTCACATAGTTGCTTCCGCTCCTGTAGCAATGTTCCACCCATATTGCAGCATAGCACTGCCTCGCCCATTAGCAGTAGATATCTCTTTCATTATGCGGCCCTTTATTCAAACTGCTGGTGCTATTCAATGTCTAATACATGCCTGAATAAAAGTGGGGCTCTTTGAGCAGTAACTCTCCTTGACAACTGACACTGTAAAGGTGTGCAACACTCGTCCCTGAATCCCAGCCTATGTCCTTGACGACATCTAGATGAACAATAATCAGTGTTTTTCCTATATTCTTCTCAAACATTTCAGCAAGTCATCAGAGGCAGACATTTTACTTCAGTTGTTCAAATTATTCTAATTGCCTTCTGATAAATAAATTTTCCTAGCAACTGCAAGTTATTCATCATTGATCCTAAGTCAGAAGTTCTTGACCACAAATTTCTCTATCCGACTTTACTAGTAAATTCACAAACTGTAGAACCACGAAGAACAAGCGATACAAAAAGGCACAGGAATCCCAGAAAAAGCTCAGAAAGTCCAGTAGTATAATTTCTTCTTAACGCAAGTTTTTATTAAGAGTAGATCACAGCGTTTTCGCTACTAACAAATGTTGTAGCTTCTTCAGAGAACAAACAAACAGTTTGGCGCCAACAATGCAAAATTTAAATACATTAATTAGATAATTAAAAACACGTCACTTCCCCTTCTACAATTCCAAAGAGGTTGACATAATGAATTGTGAAAACATTAAAAACATCAAAAAGTGTCAGTCTGTAAGACTGGTAGAATTATGGCAATTTGGGCAACAATCATGAGGTCCCCATTGCTGTTTCTTCTTCTTCTTTTGAGGTTCTACATTCAACCTCAAACACCCTCTCGCGGCAAACTAACAATGACACCCAAAAGTTTTTAACTAGCTTTATCACAACGTATAGCACAGACTCCAATCTAGTCCGCTCTATTATGTTTAAGAACTGGTACTTTATCACCAGTAACAACTTATTATTAGAGAAATTAGGGGACAAGCCTCTTATAGTTTGCAGGAGAGGACAAAATTTAAAAACTTTGTTAGAGAAACATAAAAATACTGACATGCTCTCTAAACAAAAAGGTACATTCATGTGTGGACATTGTAATTGGTGTATTTGTTTAAGGACAGGAAACTCTTTCCAGTTAAACGGTAAAAGATACAGTATTCACCATAAAATTAACTGTGAGACTAAGTCCATTGTGTATTTAGCTACCTGTGACAGCTGCTCGGCGTACTATGTTGGTAAAACTGACCGAAAATTTAAAGAAAGAATTTACCAGCATATGTACGCCATTAAGAAATGCAAAAATGATAATGCATTGGCCAAACACATTGGTCAACGCACTGGACACAAGTTTCACTTTATTGCTATTGATCATATTCCACATAACATCAGAGGTGGCCCTACATCAACACTTTTAGAAACCAGGGAACTTGAATGGCAGATAAAATTAGATGCATTTCATTTTCCAGGTTTAAATGAAAACTGTAATATCTCTTGCCTTCTTATACTTAAAAGTTACTTGAGATAACTGCATGATCCCATACTTGCTAACATTTGGTCTCATTTAAAAAACTTTACAATTTTATCGCTATTGTACACTTATGGCATTTTTATTACACTAAAATAATTTTTTCCCATATTACTTCTTCATATTATAAAGATTTGATAGGCATTTTTATTAACTAAGTTTAAAAACTTTTTTTAAAAAACTTTTATGTTACAGATATGCACTGTACAAGGGACCAGAATGTTTGTTTTCTAATACACCCTTTAACATCATGTACAATAAGTTAGTTTTTACTTTTTAACCTATTTTGACTCCCCCTTGGACGAGTCATTGAGTTGATCCCAACACGGCATAGAATTTTAAAGCCATCTGTTTTAATAGCTTAACATCAATAGGAGTACACTTGGATGTTATAATGTCTTGTAACTCCATTCTCCGAATAATTCTACCAGTCTTACAGACTGACACTTTTTGATGTTTTTTATGTTTTCACAATTCATTATGTCAACCTCTTAATAAAAACTTGCGTTAAGAAGAAATTATACTACTGGACTTTCTGAGCTTTTTCTGGGATTCCTGTGCCTTTTTACTAGTAAATTCATTTTTTTTAATGGATTCCATCATTTGCTCCAGGTATTATTGCCAGTTCTACTATGAAATCATCAGTCTTTACAATGAATATGTCAGCTGCTTTAAACTAATTCCCAAAACAAAAAAGAGTGAAGACATAACTAAGCATTTTCACAGGCAGACAAGTCCCCTGCCCCTCTGCCACGACCC
The DNA here is from genome assembly GCF_019279795.1 of Protopterus annectens. Lineage (NCBI taxonomy): Eukaryota > Metazoa > Chordata > Ceratodontiformes > Protopteridae > Protopterus > Protopterus annectens. The sequence goes on along the minus strand of NC_056735.1, from coordinate 1,433,102,996 downwards.
CTTTACTAATGTATACCAACTCCACAGTTGTACCAATAAAAACCAGGGAGAAATCTCCAAAAGAAGGGAATCATTAATGGCATACACTTAGAAACCAACGATCGGTGTTGTGTTCTTTAAGATCTTTTTCTATAAGATACTAATGCTCAAGGAATTTCACCTCAATCAACAGTAGATATTGCCTTTACGATTTTCCAGAAAATGATAGTTGCAGCTCTTTTGAATTTTAGATTATTTTACATACTCCAGACATTTACTGAGGGCTTTTTTTAATGTCTAGGTATAGAAATTTTGAGCCCTGGTTCTAGGTTTTATTCCAATGCTTGTTGAAAACCTTAGTACTGTACTAGGACTGTTATATTTTTTTTAGCAATTTAAAATGTGAAATAATATTTTAACTTTTAATATGAATTTATTTTTAAACAACTGCTTCATGTTTTATGTTCATTACCAGTAAAAGATCTCTTGAAAGAAGACAGCAGCCTTGTCCAGACTGAGCTTGGCAGAGGAAGTCATCTTGTCATGATCTTTGAGAAACTGAAAGCTTGTGCAGTCCAGCCTATCAAGAAATCTGTAGCTATTTTCTAATTTAATTTGGCTGTTCCTTTTTCTCTGAAAATATTAGTATTATTAGATCGGTGGTTCAAGGTTAGATTCCCACTGCTTCCATTTCCTTACTATATGACTCTTAGTAAGTCATTTAACCAGACACTGCTCCCAGGCTAAGTCTGAAAAAGGCCCATAGAGATCATTGCTCTATCCCAGAAAACAAATAAAATAAATAAATAAAAATCACCACTGTCTAGTGCAATTATGGGAAATAAATACATTAAAACTTCAGCAGATCTTTCCCCCAATTGATGTGTGCATAAAGTTCCTGATTATGATGAGCCTATTATTAACAATCTGTGAGGATCATCTTTAACTGCTTGTATATGCTGGATCCAGCTATTTATCAGATTCTGGAGTCCTCCTTGAGGTCAGTATCTTTCTGAATGTTTTAACTCATTATATCCTAGTGACGCTTCCAGGTGCATCTGCAGTTGCCTCCCACTGATGCCTCTAGGCATCAGATATTGCTTGTTCATATTTGCACCAATAATTTGAAAACCATGCTATGTGCAAGGCTTTTAAAGAGATCCTCTTAAAGCTTACACAATGGTAAACTCAACTGTATTAATATTTCACTTCTGTCTAGTGTAGATAAAGAGATATTATCTGTTGTTTTTATTATATTAATGTATATAGATACAAGTTTCACATTTTTCTAAATATAGTAAAACAAAAAGCAACTCGATGGAGACAACACAAAATTTATTAAATCCCAAATTATCCTTCAAGCAAAGGATACAGGATTTCGTCCCACCAAAGTATTACGGAACTTCATCAGATAACATCATTAAAGTAAAACACAACTTTAAATGTGATAAAAAACAGATGTTGAAATTCATCACGCACCCTTCCTCTAAAACCAATCAGAATCCATTTTAAAACACACACCCAAAAACAGTTCCTCTTCTGCAAAAATAGCTTGTTCCTTTTTTAAAATAAAAAATACAATGTTGTTGTCTTTTGGCTTTTTCCCGGTTAGGGGTCGCCACAGTGGAACTCCGGTCCACTAATGATTGCAGTAGATTTTCACGAACACCGAGGTGCCAGCTCGACGTTCAACCTTCAATGAAGGCACACCCATTTACACATCCACCCAACCGCGGGAAGGACATGCAGACTCTACACAGAAGGCACTCCCCGCACTCCAGCCGAGAATCGAATGGCAAAACCTCTTGCTGTGAGGCAACAATGCTACCGCTGCACCACCACAGAATAAAATATAAAATACAATATCATATATTAAACATTCCACTTCTTACAATATGGAAAAACAAAACTCATCTTACTTAAGCTTTCAATTTAAGCAGACACAAGAGTGCATTGAGATTTCTTTCTGTAAGGGATTTCTGGCTGTTTGCAATAGTTTTGCATTTGTGAGATTCTCTTTACTGTGTTTTTACATTAGGACTGGGATTATTCATCTTGTGGTAGGAGGTGTTTGCCTGGTCTGTCTGATTTAGGAAACACTCAAAAGGACAAAATGTGTAGTCATTTTATTAGCCAGAGGGCTCAGTAGTCGATTTTCTGGTCTATTTTTAGTGCTGGTATAAATTTGGCTCTTTTGCACAGCTCTGTGCTCATTCCCACAGAGCTCAGCAAAGCTTGCCATCCTGGACTGTGTTCCAGAGTTGTTTTATTTGAATCCTGTACCACCCAGGCATAGCTACTTTTATAAGTAAACACTGCTGTTTCTGTGCTTTATCTATGCATTTCATTGACATTTTTACTAAAAAAAAAGTGATTTTCCTAGCACTGCTGCTATTAAACTGTTTGCCATGAAATCTCCCTTCTCTAAGGGATTAAATAGCTAGTTGTTGAAACTGCTTTTAGTAGCATTGTACTTGTGGGATTAATTTTACTGTGTTTTTATATTAGGAGGACAAGAATTATTCATCTTGTGGGAGGAGGTCTAGCTGATTTGGAAAACAGACAAAAGGGTCAATGCGTAGTCGCTTTATTAGCCAGAGAGCTCAGTAATCAGTTTTCTGTTTTTTTCAGCGCTGGCATGAATTCAGCATGTTTGAGCAGAGCTGCTCACTGCACATCAGTGGTCAGCAGTGCCCTGTACAGTATAAACACCTAGAAAGCAAATTGTCCCTATAGAACTGTCCATACAACTGTGTCCTGCAAAGCAGTAAGTACAGAGCAAAAACCTTGCATGCCAAAAGGCTTAGAGGAGCTAGTTCATATGTCAAGTGGCAATACCATTAAATTTAGTAGAATTTAGTATTTTACAACCTAGTCTGGCCTAGTGAAGCACCCTTCATAGTCTTCTGTAAGCCCCAGTACCCCACAACCTTGTAGCTCACCAATTAAAGGGCCAGACAACAAGGATATACAGTTTCCCAACTTCACTGCTGATAGCCTGGTAGATATTGGCATCTTGAGACAGTGTAGCAATTGCCTCATGTTTACTGACAATGACTTAATCCTTGAAGTAACATTTACAGTATGTGAGAGGTGTACATACACATTGTCACAGTAGGCTAAACTCTCACATACAAGTTTACATCAGGTTGTCACAACTATGCACACAACACCTACCACACATAGCAAACAGCACACACATAGACTAACATATGTTGATGTACTTATATGCAATCTTCTTAAACAATGAAGACCTTCTAGGCTACTTATTGGCAAAGTGTATCTTAGAAATCCCAAAAGCACTCAACAAAAACAACACCTAACACCACAAATACAGCCGCACATGGTAAAGTCCAAAATTCAAAACCCATAAGGCAAGCAAACACACTTCCCAGGACTCTAGTCATATGGGGACTCCAGTGTAAGATATACTGATGCCCCTCTAACCAGGCTGAACAAGGAGAAGGTAATGGTTAGTTGCCTAACTGGTTCCAGGATTCACCAAAATACACACACACTCAGGTCACTGCACCACAGGTATCAATATGATTCATCATAGTCCATGTAGGTGTAAATGACCTGAGATGTACCTCCCAGGTTTATATGCAGAGAGACACTATGGAGCTCTCAGACTATGTGTTTTAGACTGGTGTGAGCCTAGCATTACCTTCACCATGGATAATGCCACAATATGAACAAGAATTGACTGATTTTAACAAATGATTGAGTTTCTGGTCTCATTCTAAGGGGATCTAATATTTTTTAACATGGTAGGACATGATTAATATGCTGCTTTGCCAGGGATGGTCTGCATCTGTCCCCTCTAGGCTTTTGAATACTGGTTAAAACTTTATCCATCCCCATAAAGCCCTTTTTAGACATTGCCAAACTAATAAAATTATCATTGCAAAATCAACTCAGCTGAACCTCAAAGTGCTAACACCAGAATCCTAAACAAAAAAACTACACTCCTCCAAACCCTCATCATCCTTGAAAATATAGACAACTGTGGAGTTAACAAAACATGGTGTAAAGTTTAGTGAGTACTCCAGCTGTGCAAGGTTTTTAGTGCTTTTCACACTTTTAGACCAGTAGATGCACAGACAGGAGCTAGAAGTGGAGGTGACTCAATATATATCAGTAACAAGCATACCTCTAGGTTGGTTAAACAGGATGTAATGCCGACATTTCTCCATGTGTACCATTTCTTAGCTAACAATAGGTCACCCTCCATGTCCCAAGAAACTCACAGCACATATTTAGACCTACTGGTGACACTATCCAACTGAACACCTTACTCATGGGGGACTTTAATTACCTTTCTGTAGACTGGGAATCCTACATGGCCTCAAATCCAAAGCAGAGCAATTCCTGGACTTTGTTAATACAAGCACCCTTGACAAGTTAATGCATATGCCCACAAGAGGCTCCAACAAACCGGACCTTGTACTCACAAGTATGGAAGAATTCTGCAGCCCTTCCCCCCATGCCATGTCCTCCCACTTAAGGTTGGATCATAAAGCTGTCTAATTTCAAATCAAAATCATCTCAGTAACCCTAGTGAATCCAGTAACAATTAGGAACTATTCAGAAGCGGACTACTTTTTATTAAGTGATAATTTGTCAAAATTCAATACCTCCAAACCCAGAGAACACAGCAGCATACGTAAAATTGTTCACAGAAATCCTGTACAACCATGTCATAGGTCTCAGCCCAAGACTAACTCCAAAATCAAACTGCCATGCTGGCATCCCAAATTAAACAGGATATACAACAAAATAAACAAAAACATGGCTAAAATCAGGAAGTGTAACTCACGTAAAGATAAGAACTCTTTCATCAAACTAAGCAGGTAACTAATGGGCTGACTAAGTCCAGTAAAGCCAGTTTCAAGGTTAAGATAGCCTCCCAGGCCAAAAACAACCACAAGGCGTTCTTCAGCTATGTCAGAAACTTTAAAGGCAGAACACAGCAGTGTGTTGAACTGGTGGTTAGTGTTGCCAAATTCTCTGAGCTGGGCAATGTAGAGAATCTGTTGGAGGACAAATTAATTTACAACTTTAATTCCCACTCACCCCAGCCCCTCTCAAGATATACCCTCACACATAACCACCCCCAACTATAAATAAAGAGCATGTCCTGGTTGAGCTCACTAAGGCCAAGAACACAGCTTCAGTGGACCCCAATAATATCTTGAAATTTCTCCTGAATAGCCTAAAATATCAGGGTCAATGAAGTAACTGTTTAACTGTATTCTCAAAACAGGCTTTGTGCCATAAGAATAGACAACTGCAATGGTCATCTCCCTTCATAATGGTGGAAAATTGACAGATCCCAGAAATTACAGACCTATTAGTCTGACTAGTCTTATTTGCAAAGACATGGAAAGAAATATTATAGAAATGATAAACAAAGACAATGAAGACCTCCAGACACTGTATCCATCCCAGTTTGGGTTTGTCAAAGAAAGGTCATGGCTACTGAACCTGGTGGGCTTCTTTGAAAATGTTACCAAGGCAATGGATAAGGGTAAAGTTGTGCATACTGTCTACCTTGATCTGCTAAAGCATTTGATACAATATTTCATGCTGTCATTATTAACAAACTTATGGAATTAGGCATAAACCCCTTTATAACATGCTATACCAGTAGGCTCATTGATAGGATCCAGGTGGTTAAGACAGGTAAGACCACCACCACAAACAGGCCAATCACCAATGTAGTCCCTCAGGGCACCATGCTAGGCTCACTCCTGTTTGGCATCTTCTCAGAAGTCAAAGCCAATGTCAAAAGCCAATGGCTGACCAAGTTTGGAGATGATTGCAAAATGGGAGCACTCATAGAATCCCCCCAGGATGCAAACACCCTACAAGAAGCTCTAACACAGACAAATTTCTGGTGCCTACGCCCTAAAACTCAATGCCGAGAAATGCGTTATAGTACCTATTGGAAAGTCTACCATCCTGAGTAACTACACCATCAATAAAACACCCCTAAAAGTTGACTCACTAGTCAGGGATCTGGGAACTCATTTAGATAGTAACCTAGCCTTTAACCAATATGTGTCATCCAGGGAAGTCATCATACTACTGAACTCAGCCTTCATCAGACCCATCATAGAGTATAATGTCCATACAGTATGTACCTGACCAGAGATATACAGCAACTAGAACCTCCACAAAGGTTCCTTCCAAAAAGAATACAGGGCATAAACACAATGTCCTACAAGGATCACTTCAAAGCCTTATCTCTGCACTCTGTCGCCTACAGACTACTGAGAGGCAATCTATGCCTGGCGTACAAGACTTTCTTGGACCATGCTCTGATGAAAGTTTTTGCACATCTGAGAAACAAACAGCATCAGATCTACTAGAGACAAAGACCTAAATTTTGTTTGCAATATAACTATGGTATGTTTGAGAGACAGATATTAATCTCAGAGAATTCCCATTCTCTGGAATAGTCTCCTCATCCATGTGAAACAAAGTCCCTCCCTAACAATACTTAAGTGCAACTTAAACCATTGGATGGGAAACTGGAAATTCACCTCTGGTCTGCCACCTTTATCTCTGATGGACAGAGGCAGACAATATATCATGTCATAATATAGCAACAAACTGGAGATCAACCACCTTATTGAAGTGAAGCATCCAAAGGCACGCTTCTTCAGATTGAATACAAAATCAAACTGTCTCTCTGTATATATAACACAACTGCAATAGATTGCTTCTAATCAATCAATTTAAAACCTTAATTAATTCATTAATTGACAAAAACCTTTCTCAGTGCATTACTAAAGTATCTCAAGCATTGAGCTTATGAAGTGGCAAGCATAAAACTAACAGACAGAAAATAAAATACAAAATATTGCAAAGTATTCTAGCTATCAACTAGCTAGACTGACACTTATAAAAGCTACTAAAATTGTCAAAGCATATATATCCAATTGATGTCTAAAAAACATTTTCTAAAAAATATATGTATATATATGAACTGACATCCAAATGTTTTAAAAACCATGCATGGTTCTGCAAGGTAATATATATGTATATGCTATATCTATTTTACCTGACTATTTAATTACTATAAAGATATAAATATATATGTATGTACATGATTATATAAATATGAAAATACATATAAAGGAAATAGTGAACATTATTATTACTTAAACAACCCATACAGCTGACCTAAAAATTAGACTGACTAATGTAGTAGATACGTTAAAAAATTCATATAAATATAGAGTAGCCCATGAATTATATACATGAAAACATTTCTTAGTCTAAACTGTAATGAGATGCATTGAGCAACCCCTCATGGAACTATAATTCATTCTTAATCATCTAAATATCATATAAAAATAAAGGTACGCACAAATTCATTAAGGCATAAACATGTGCATGTGTAAATAGGTAAATAAATGGATCCATAAATAAATAAATAAATAAATGAATAAATAAATAAACTGATTTAGTATAGTGTATACAAAATTTGTCAAGTTATTAAGAATATTTAAAATGTTATCTTATATCGTGAATTAAACAATGTCAAAATTATGAATAGACAATAAGCTAAAAACATTAAAAAGGGGGACATACTCTATGCAAGTAGAGTGTGTGTGGGTACTTCTGAAATATAAAAAATATTTATTAATATTTCTGTTTCTTTAAAAATGATCTAATACTGACATATGTATTCAGACCTGGATAATTTTGTGCCCTAAACCTAAAAATCCAATCTAATTCCACGTTTTCTAGATCATTGAAGTTGTCACCTTTCCTCATATTTAGTAATCTTTTCTGTAGCACCCTAAAAACAAACTTATGTTCTGGAAATTCTATAATGTGCTTTGACAGTGCATTTTTAGGATCTGCCTTCCTAATTGCATATAAATGCTCCTGTATTCTATCTCTAAGTCTTCTTGTCGTCATGCCTATGTAAAAAACAGGACATGACTCACAGGTGGCCAGATAGATGACATTACTGTCTTCACAATTAGCTGAACATCTGAATTCAAATTGAAATAATAATTCAGGATGTAAGAAACTTTTATTTTTAGATATCCATTGACAGGAATTGCATTTTCCACATGGATGGGTGCCCATAATATTGTTAATGATCAGATTAGAGGATCTCTTTTCATTGCATAGTATTCTTTTTAAGTTCTTTGTATTTTTATATGTAAAAGTTGGTCTTCCACCTATTAATTGTTTAATTTCATCATTGGTAACCAGGATTGACCAATTTTTCATAATGATGTCTGTTAAATATTTGTTGTCTGTAGTGTAGCTAATTATACATCTGACTTTAGATGAATCAAATTGTGTATAATGTCCAGTGTATCTATCGGAAATGTTATGCCTCCTATATGATATGTAACTATCAGTGAACATCTCTTTTGTTCTGGCTACCATCTCAGAGTTGTAACCTCTATCTAAAAAGAATTGTTCTAATTTATCAAATTCAGCATTACGTTCATCTCCCTCTTGACATATCCTGTTAATTCTAGTTTATTGTCCCTTGACAATATTTTTGAAAATAAATCTAGGATGCATGCTTTCATATTGCAATAATGTGTTTTTCCAGCATTTTTTCCTATAAAGTGCTGTTTTTAATCCACCTTGTCCATCCTTTTTAATGTTAAGGTCAAGGAAATTAATGTTAGATGTTGAATATTCGATGGAGAACCTTAAAAAATCTGTGGTCTTTTCTAAGTCACATATAAAGTTTTGTAATTCGTCAGGTGTTCCATCCCATATCAGAAGTATGTCATCTACAAATCTATAGTATAGAAGAACCTTCTTATAGTTACGATGTGGAAACAGACATGTAGTCTCCCAATTATAGACAGCCAAATTGGCATAAGTATTCGCGCAGGGGGTGCCCATGGCCACCCCCCACTGTTGGATGTAAAACAAATCATTAAACATCATAACATTATTGGTCAATACTATTTCCAATAGGGTATTCAACATAGATTGTTCATTATTGGTGTATTTATGACACTTATTAAGTAGAGACCTAACTGCCTCCATCCCATAGGAGTTAGGAATTGTTGTGAATAGACTCTTTACATCTAAGGTCCCTAACAGATGCGATTCTGATATAGCATATTCTAGACTTCTAAACTTATCAATAAGTTGATAAGAGTCTCTCAGGATGGTTGGAATATCCATGACAAGTGGTTTTAATTTCTTTTCAATAAAAATGGATATGTTCTCTGTAACCCAATTCTGTCCAACCACTATGGGACGGAGTGGAGGCGGTTACCCCCTTATGCATCTTGGGGAGCCCCTTGATGTAGGGTATTGTGGGATGTTCAGTTAGTAAAAATAAGTAAAAATCATGGCTGATTTGTCTAGTTAACATCATGTCATATAAATCTTGATGTACCTGACAGATTAGTCTCTCAGCAATTTTCACATCTATTAGCTTATAGGTATTATCATCATGTAAGAGGAGACCCATATATTGCAGATAGTCTCTGGTGTTTATTAAAACCAAGCCCCCACCCTTATCTGCTGGTCTTATCGTGATCTTTATATTATTTACTAAAGCATTCATTGACATCCTTTCTTCCTTAGTCAGATTGTGAAATACAGATAATGAGCCCTTGGTATAAAGTATATAGTGTTTGTATAAATCATTTTCACAAGCTTTGATAAAACAATCTAAACATGGGTGAGATACAGGCGTAAATGCACTTTTCCTTTTAAAACATTCAAATTCAGTTCGAGAATTAAAATTATTAACATTGTGTGACCCTTGTTTGAAAAACAGTTTCAACGCTATTTTCCGGGTAAACACTCTTAAATCTGTTAGAACATCAGAGATATTACTAATTTGGGCGGGTATAAAACTTAGACCTTTGTTAAGTAGCTTATAGTCAGTATCCGTTAATGACAAATCAGATAAGTTAAAAACCAAACTGTTTAGTCTCTTTGTCAACCTCTCTTGTTCTGTGGTTCCCCTGATAACTTCCTTTTGCCTCTTCCCTGGCTCACCGAACTTCCTCTCGAGTCCCGCCTCGGGCACACTGGAAGCGGTAAAAAAAAAAATAACAAAACCACCCAATATATAAATACCTAAAATCATAAAACTTGTGGGTCACATATGATTTGCATGTCTAGGCTTATAAAGGCCCTAGTGGTCATTAGCTTAATAAACTCCTGTGAGCATTTTCTTCTGGAGTACAGAGCAATGTACTCAGTTTTATGTCCATAGCTGTTTATTGTATTGATGCTGCCATTAGGAGATTTCATAAGAAGGAGTGGCTTAGCAATCATTGCTATGCTGGAAGTGAATATAGAGTATAAATTCACTTACAGATAACTTTAAAGTTATCCATCAAAGGTTATTCAGTAATCAGTAGAAGCTTTGCATCTCCAAAATTGTGGCCATGGTGAAACGCTGCTCTTCAAAATTGTTCTGCTCCTGCTTTGCCTCTTATATTATCTACGATAACATGAAGATGGAATTTATATCTGAAATGTGAAATCTTAGCATGATTCTTGATCACTGGCTGACAGATAAGGACCAGGAATCTGCCCCTGTTGAATCTTCATATTACCATCTGATGAATATTACCTGCACCAATAACTTGATACCATCAAAGGATCTTTTAGTGGTGTTCAATCCCTGGCCTCTTCTCATTTAAGCTACTATAATGTCCTTTACCTGAGCCTTCATGACACCAGGGACCACAAATGAACTGCACAATTACATGCAGGTAACCATTATCACCAACATATTTAACCATTAAAAAGATAATTGAAAGAAACTAGACATGAGTTGATCTAATTCAGCTTATACAAACCCCAGCTAGACCTAATTCCAAAACTAGTCAGGCCACCATTTTTGAATTAACATTTTCTTATTGAGCCCAAAGATTCACAAGCTACAAATTGTTACTTTAAAAATCAACCAATCATAATCAGCAATAGGCCTATACTTACAGAATGGAATCAGTTTGCTCCTTGAAACTGCATGGCATAACTGGGATTTAAAAAGTTTAGCAATGCCCTGCTAATTTTTTTAGAATGCTTACTTAGGTTATGTCCCATAAAAACAATAAGAAGACTCAGAGGAAATAAATGTTTCTAACTCTCTTCTTCAGTAAAAGTCATGCTTACTGCTATAGACAATGCATGAAAATTAAAGAAAGCTACAAATATTACTGACCACTGTCATAGAGGGATAAAGCCCTGTCTGTTACCCAGATACTAAGAACCAAAAAGCAGTCCAGCACTATGGTAAGCCGTTGGATTGCAGAAGAAATTCCACAAACAACAAACAAAGCAAATCCAAATAATGGACGTGCTAAGTTGGTGAGAAACCAATTTAATACTCCACAAAGCTTTCGGGGAAAAGTCTGAAGAAGGGACATTTCCTGAAAGCTTTGTGGAGTATTAAATTGGCTTCTCACTGACTTTGCACACCCATTATTTGGATTTGCTTTGTTTGTTGTTGCCCAGATACCCCCAGATTTGTTAGCAGTTTAAATGCTGGATGAACTGAGCAGAGGTGGGTGTGAGTAAGTGGTGGATACAGGCACACCCATTTCGGGAAAGGAGGTAGTGATCTGCTGCACCAGTGACCCCAGTAGTAGTACTCCTGGCAACAGCGACAGTTATAAGGGTAAACTTTGACTTGGGGATGAATTGCATATATAAAGGAAATAAATTGGACAGGCATGTTCACTGTTTAACAGATTTGCAAATAGTCACCAAAATAATCTTTCCAGTAGATGTACATTATAACATCATACCTTACATATAGTTTATTGAAGCTTTAGAGTGGGCTATATTAATGTAAGATTTCTTTCAAGAGTGGAACCCAATGTCAGTCATAAAAATTTTGGAAATTTAATTAAGTTTATTTGATTTATAAAAATTATATGTTAATAATTAACATGTTGATATATTCTCGGTCTTTTGCACAAAACATTATACTGCCTATTCCATAATTAATTTTATCTATGCACTTTTTCCTTTATATTTTACATATTTGTTTGCTTTTTATTCATATAATTATTTTCTCTGTGTTGTGCAGAACTAAACGTTTATTATTTTTTCTATTCCATATGCATCCTTAAGTCAATTACACCTTGTTTTATAATTACTTACCTTGCATTATTCTGCTTTTGATCACATCATGTTTTTGTGTAAACTTCCTGTCCCCTGTGTAATGTTTGAAAAGGATCCTTAGACGAGCCCACCTAAACAGTTAACAAATGATATAAAAACAAAAAAAACTTTCTTTGGGATCTGCTCTAACTCATTATCTTGTTTTGTACTGTTTTTAAGATCTTAGTATTAATATTGTCATATTTCTCATATGTCTGTTCATCACGTTCTGCTGTCCATCTATGTCGCACTTCATATTGAGAAAACGAACTTTAAAGATACTTGTCTATTACTAGAATGAACAGTTGCTTCATCTAACTTTGTAAATGGTTTACTTATAATGTATTATCATGTGTTACTGTGTATTGTATTTTATAGTTTGTTTAATGTAACAACAAAAATAAAACCAAAGATTTGAAAAAGAAAAAGATCTTGGTATTTTGTTTTTTCCTTAGTCCTGCACATTATGGGTCCCTCTTACCTGAAAGAGTTGATTTTTGGTCTATTGTCCACCTTTTGTACTATGCTCTGCCTACATGTAGCTTCTAGCAGTTTCTGCACAGCTGAAACCATCTGTTACATACTCATTTGCATTCCAATGCCCATGTCTTTCAAATTTATAACAGTGTTTTTTGAGAGTGTTTCACCACGGCCTGCTGTAAGTGATCAATATAGACCTGCCTTTTTGAGTTAGCCTTCCCTGATAGTTAATCATGTGAGGGTTGGGTTCCCTGCGAACTACATCGCCAAAAACAAATGGCTGCAGCAGCAATTTGCCGTAGAGCAATACAGCTGAAGAGCATAGCCACTGCAGCTGTACACTATGCACAGTAATTTTACAACTGGTGGCGATCCTTACAGACAGCTGCCCGGCTGTATTCTAGCAGGGACGGCCGTACTAAATGTGTACCACATTCCGTATTCACATGTAAGGAATGCATTTATTTTATTATATATTTATTTTATTGTCAGACGTCTCACCGGAACCCGTGAGGGTTTTTATGTTAATTGATGTGTAACATTATTATATCTCTGTTTTGATTTCTTATATTATTTTGTGACATGCTTAATGCATAAACACGTATGTAAAGTTGAAGTTGAAAACTGAAGGACCTAGTACAACAAATGTTTCAAGTCATACCATGGCTAACATTATCCTAGTTTATTAAGTGTTTTTGCCTTCTTATGCATAAGTGAGTAGCTTTATCAGTTATGAAGAGAAGCAGACTTATTTCTAAAAAAGGAATGTTGACTTTTGAGAAAATAAAACAATTCTCAGACATCTTTCCTCAATAAATGTCAGCTTTAATGTTTACATATTCTTGAATACAGTGGCCCATCCACACCCTCCTCAAAGATCCACAGCAAAAATAATTTCACCTAAAAACAATGACATACTCATATGCTTTTCCCACACAGTTTGGCTCCCAAATGTCTGAATATTATGCATTGATAAAATATTATCAACAATACAGCTCCATGAAACACCAATCCACACAAATGTGGCACAATGCTTGTACATGGATGCAGCCTGTTTGTACTCTCCCTGTAGAGTGGCTATGTCTCCACACCCCATTTACTTAAATACACTGATTCTTTTGTTCTACTAACTGTAGGGATGGACAAACATACTACTTGCCCAACTGTTGCCTCTAGCTAAGTCATTGAACAGCAAACAGTCAGAGAGAGAGAGAGATACTGCTTCAGGGAATTAGGGTCAGGAACTTTGCCAATGACCACAGAAACCTCAACCTCTTATCATATTCCCTACAATATTACATTAGGTCTCATTAGCATCTTATGATGTTATTAACATGAGATATTGCAATGTATTAAGTGGTAAATTTGTTCTTGCATTAGTAATATAAATAGTAGTCTGCATGTTTCATGCATGGCATTTCATCTTACAGTACTTGGTTCCAAAGGTAACATCTATAGTGAAAACATATTAACATTGTTATCTCTCAAGATGGTTGTGGGTGGGCTCCTGTGACAAAGATTATAAATGCATTATCTATATATTATAAGGGTTTAATTTATAAATATTCTTGTTAAACATTGTGCAACTTTGGCTGCATCGTAATGTTTCTCTGCTGACTGTCTTAAACAAAAGCGCACATAAAATCTGGCTTCTTTTGTTTAAATAACATGCTGTAGGTAGAACGGGGGTGGAGGGGTTATGCAATGTTTTTCACTTAGTACAGCAACTATTTCCTCTCTATGAACAGTGTATACGTGTGTGCGTGTGTGTGTGTGTGTGTGTGTGTGTGTGTGTGTGTGTGTGTGTGTGTTTGCATGTAGGCACACTTACATTTCTGAGTAGGTGTGTGCACATGCCCACACATATAGTGGATGTCTGATTGTGTCTGTACAGCTGTGTGCTGGACTTTTGTTATTTTTATGATAATTCAACTGTAACATTTTATTAAGTTATAAAAAAAATTAGTACAAATAACAGATTAATTATACAAATAAATACACAATATAAATTAAATGTAATAAGAAGTCAGTAAAGTACAAGCCATAATAATAATAATAAAAGCAATATACTACACTTGGATAAGGGTTACTTTGGGATTTATTACACCTAGTTCTGATCTTTCATCACTTGGACTTTGTCGTCATAATCAGTTATTAGTAAATCCCAGAGTATCTCACTCCAAGCATGGCCTATTGCTATACTAAGACAACCCTGGAACATATAACAGTTGTTGGAGTGTATAGACCACCAAAGTCAAGTGCTGATGACCTGGAGGAATTCATACATTTTTTTGCATAAAACATGGGAGGAAAGAATGATAGTGGCTGGGGACTTAAATCTATCAGAACCAGACTGAAAAAAATATTGATTCAACAACATTAGTAAGTAAGTTGCACAGATGTTAAGCAAGAATATTTATAAATTATTCACAACATATGTTCAGGAAAAAGAACTGCTTCAGATCATAAAAAATAAAAAAATAAAAATAAACCTACCAGGGAACAGAACATACTACACATTGTCTATGTTCCAAAAACAATTACTGTTACTTTATATCAAGTTTTACCACCATTGATGTGCAGTGATAATGGAGTTAGAAAGATTAATTTGTTTCCAGATAATTCTGCCAAACTGAATTCTAAACCAATGCTCAGAAGATTAATAAAAGATTATATGGAAGCAAAACAGGCACTATGTAAAACTAATTTGAGTGATGCCTTCAGTGGAAAAAACTCGAGAAGGAATGTGGAAAGTTTTGAAAGAGAAATTGTTTAAATGCAAAACATCAAAAAATGTGTAACATCAGGATCTAGGCACACAACATCAGGAGGATATATTTCCATAAAGAACAAGATACTTGATTAAGGTAAGAGACAAAAATATAAGAAATGGAAATGAGGTCGAACTGCAACTTTGAAAACTGAAATAAACAAGCTGGACAAACAAATTAAGCATAGTGTGAGACAAGATCAAGAAAATTTTGAAGAAAATTTATATAAAGATATTCAGCATAATAGGAAACTATAGCTACATAAAATATGGAAGAAGTAAAAACATGCAAACTGATAAACTGTGTGTAGATTCTAAAACGTATTCTCAGACACAGCTGATTACAGATATATTTACAAATTCTTATGCAAAAGAGTTTGGCTCCACAAAGGGGTGATAAGTTATCCCAGTGACATCCAGGTGACTTCAAATAATGAAATCAAATGAGATTATACTGAAAAACAATTATGCAAACTGGATCCAAACAAAGCACATGGAGAAGATGGAATTAGTAATAATGGCCGGAAAACACTTCAGCAAGAACTTATACTACCATTATAGCTATTATTTACTAGGCAATATAAATATGGGGAGAGTCCTCAAGATTGGAGATGTGTGCTTATAAAACCTGTCTTTAAAGGAAAGGGGAGTAGGACAAACCCAGAGTCATGCAGACCCTTAAGACTACTTTCATGTTGTGGAAAAATAATGGAGAAGGTAATATTGGATAAGTAGTTGTCAGAACTGGAAAAGGTTGGTACTTGAAACCATATATCAGCATGCATATGTTGAAAATAGATTTATTACCCCCTGTAACATGATGTTCTCCAACAATATAATAACAGCTATGAATGAAAAGTTGTTCTGCAATATAATTTGTATAGATTTAACTTCAGCATTTGACAGGGCAGTACACAAAACACTGATAAACAATTTAGAACAACTAGGTATTGATGTACTCTTGATAAGATGGATAGCTGCATGGCTCACAAATAGGACATGGCAAGTATCATGTAGCAGTTGGACAGGTGAAATTCTTGGTTTCAGTGAGGGTGCCCCACAGGGATCTGTCCTAGGCCCATACTTATTTACATTGTATCTTTCAGATATATCTTTTTCATCTGAGGTGTTTTATAGTCTGTATGCACATGACTTGAAATTGGATAAGCTGATTACAGTATACATGCATTTGAGTGAATGGCCGATGTCCAAACGCAAACAAATCGAAAGCAGAACCCCAGGATCACGGAATGTCAAATCTGCGGATGTCGAACCTGAGATTACCAAATGCCGGCCACGCTACTATTCCCCCCCTCTCAACCCATGGTAGCGCTTGTTGCGGCAGTTGTGTGATCTGGAATTTCAAATTCAACATTGCGCGTGACATTATGAGCATCCGCACGTATGAGTTTCGACATTTTGGTTCGGAAATACGACGGATCGACCTTCGGTCGTGTGACCAAATGCATGTAAACCGGTGATTACATGTGTTACAGATTGGACATGTCTGCAAAAAACTTGACTAAAATAACCATTTGGGCACATGAGAATAATATGCTAATAAATAAATCAAAAGCTAAGCATATGAGATTTGGGAGACAAATTGAAAGGTGAATATTTAATACAGCACACAGTGATTGAAACAGTAGATTAATTTAAGGACCTCAGTATATGGGTAGATCCAGCTTTTAGTTTTTCTAATCATATCAACTAACTGCAGTTATAGAGCAATAGGTTGTATAAAAAGATTTATAAAGTCTATAAAATCAGAAATGATGAAGTCATTTTTTGTTAGTTATATTAGATCCAAACATGAGTATTGAATAATAATATGGAAACCTTATTTGAAAACAAGCATGAGTAAACTGGAAAGAAAAGAAATATAGCAAGGACATCCATGGTTATGAAAATATCTGAACTTTAACAGTGTCTCATACAGATATTTAAGAGGAGATCTTATCCAGGTATGTAGGGCATTTAGTGACAACTACCTCTGAGAATGTTTTTTTTTTTTTGTCATAAAGTATTTTTGAAAGATTTTTTTAAATTGATAATAAGCTAAGTAATGATGCAGATGCTTTTGGGACTTATAGGTATAAAGAATGCAATATATCCTGGTTTATAAATAGTGGACATAGTGTTGTTTTAAAACACAATGGATATGACATTTTTGCCAAGGTTAAGTTTAACTGTAAATCAACCTGTATAGTATATTCATGACATTTTTGCCAAGTGTAAGTTTAACAGTAAATCAACCTGTATAGTATATTTAACTATGTGTGCCTCATGTGAAAGTTTCTATATGAGTAAAATCACAAGAATGGTCTCAAAAGGAATATATGTGCATAAATTAGTTATCAGGAACAATGATTGTACTAACACTTTAGTGAAGCATAAAGCTAAATGTCTTGATTTCAGAACATTTTTAGGTTTTTTTCTCGGAAAAAATGGTTACTGATTTTTAATATGGAGAATGTTAATAATATATTGGAAGTTAAAAGATTGCAATGGCAACAGATATTGACTTCTGACGTTATTCCAGGTCTTAATGAAACTTAAATATTAATTATATTTTGGCTTCATAATAAAATATAAATACATTAAGTTAAAACTAATTCAGTATTTTTAAATATGTTATTTACATGTGGTGAGAGAAAGTGATGTCAGTAATTTTATTTTTATAGTTTAAATTTGCACTTTTCTAACTTTACATATTTCTGTTTTACTCTGATTTACATCTGCATTAGTCTATTGCCATTCTCTTCTACTGTCTGGCCCGATACTGAATATCAAAAGTATGTATGCAATACTTTTTAAGGTATCATTTACATGTACAGCAGCTTTTTGGAATACTATTGGTGCTGATGAAATAGAAATGGAAGTCTAAGAAATCTTTACCTCCCTAATGGCATATTAAATGAAATGGAAGCAATGGAGAATTCATTGCTATCATAGGAGAATGAAGCATAAATTTCTAGCTTTGTCATCTAACTTTCCCTATTAGAAACACATTATTTGCATCTAGTACTGAAAATAACATATAATGTGGCATTCTGCAGATGAGTTCTTTAGCAGTAAACAATGATAATGCTGTCTTTTTAATCACTTCTTGTGGATCAACATAAATGTGAATGTCATCATGCTTTACAATAGCAGCCATATTATTCATCCATTCTTTTAATATTAATTGCTTCTTAATTACAATTAAGCTTCCCATTTCCATTTTCTCGTCTGTTGTATTCCTTATAACCTCTGGTACTTTTTGTTCTAAAGCATTCATTACTAGCCATGCATCAGGTTCTATTTGCATGTGATATTCTCCTGCCAGGTAACTAATACTGTAAATAAAATGAACAGCCATGCAGGTTATCACTGCTGTGATTCTACATTGTATTCAAGATGTCTCTGTGACTCATTCTTTGTACAAACATTAATCAGTTTTACACTGTAAGTGTGTTTTCCCCCTTTAAACTTCTCATATGCTAAGCAACTCAAAACATTAGGAAAATTAACTTCAAGTGAAACAATTATAAAAAAGGACCTTGTATTTTTTTTAAATTTTGCATTCATATCAACAATATTCTACCCAGTGGCACCAGACAGTTATTGGAATGTAACATGTAAAACAGTTTTTTCTTCAGTATCTCCAGACCTCAGTGCTTCATATGTATCATCAGGCAAAACATTGCACTCTGCATCAGTAGCTAGCTTAATTCAACATTTACTCTTTTCACTAAAATAGCACCAACAAAATGTTCCTTTTCCAAATTCTTTTAAACAGACTTTTTTTCAATTTTCCATATCACAATATGCAAAATGCATTAAAAACAGGGCAGCTTTTCCTCTCATGCTTACAGCCAGCCATACCAGGTATAATAGTCTTGAATTTCAATTGCACAAATTTTTCTCATGTCTTCACAGAAGCTGTATTGCCTATCAGTAAGTGTTTTGGCATATTATATCTTTAAAATTCCATGGGAAGCTCTATTGCACTATATTGATACTATATTGGCAGCATAATGAGTCTTGTATATAGTCAGCAAATGATAGGAATAGAAAACAAGGCTCCAAGAGGATACATAATATCAGTGAGAGACTGCAATAAACCTTTTCTATAGAAGAGATATCAAGCAAAGGAAATACTAAACACGAGCTAAACAAAGGTTTAACTAATTTTAAAGAGCATTTAAGAACACTGAATTTAAATGCTAGGTTCAAATGGTTTACTTCTGTAAAAGGGGAGAAATGGACACCTGTCATATGTGTGATTGCTGTATTATACAAGTTAGCAGTTTCTTATTGCATTTTGGGGGGAGTTTTATTATGCAGCAGTATACTCATTGAACCATGTGACCTTCACATGTAGAGAAATAAAAGCAACTTAAACTTTTGTTTTTTAAGCAATGCACATGTGTCTGTGTGTGTGTGTGTGTGTGTGTGTGTGTGTGTGTGTGTGTGTGTGTGTATATATATATATATATATATATATATATATATATATATATATGGTTCAGTAGTTTTGGCCCCCAACATCCATTCAGGTAGCTGGTTCCGGTTGTCTGCAGCGCTTTTTCCTCATGTCTAGACTAACTTATCCTTCCCCCTTAACTGTAGGTCACATCCTTCCTGCACATTCTGTCCTTCCTACCTCATTCAATCCTCTCATGCTTACTGATTACCACTTTGTGTACCCTGCTCACATCCATCTCTTGTTTCTACTTTTTAGTGAATGCCACTACAGGCTGTCAGTCATATGCTGCCCGGGAAGGTATCTCACCATCCTTGTTATCTTCTTCTTGACATCTAACCTGACATACCTCAAAGTTCATAACCTTGTTTATATCATCCTATCCTGTCTCAATGTGTATAGGAGGTGCACAGATGGCAATGAAGTATCATATTTTCTCTGTATTTACATATATCTGTATAGTCAAGTAGCTAACATTAATTTGCTTTTTTTCAGCACTGAGCTATCCAGATATATCCTCTTGTTTAATACTGTGCTCACATCTTTTCTTTATTTTATTCATTTATTTATCCTTTGTTGGCTGTGTTAGTGCCACTAGCTTGTAGTCTCTTTTCATGAAATACCCAAGGTGGTATTTATACTACTACTAGTGGAAATTTAGTGATGGTGGTACATCATACTGCCTGTCTCCATTCCAGGCATGTAGGAGACCCTGAGAAACAGGAGGAAGTATGGTGAGTGCGAGCAATCAAAATTTAAGTATGGAGAAGGAGAAAACGAGCATAGAAATGTCTGAGCCTTTACATGAAAGGCAGTTAAATGAAATGGAAGCAATGGAGAATTCATTGATATCATAGAAGAATGAAGCATTAAATAAAATCAGTGGAGCAGTTTTAGATTTGGAAGTCTTATTTCAGGAAAAGCTATTCAAGGGAGAAGAAGAGAGTCAGCAGGAATGTATTATTACAACCCTTCAATTTAGAGGGTTGTGGGATGTTTAAAAAAATGATCAACCAAAGTGAATGGAAGAGCAAACTGGCAGCAACATGGGGTAAAATCATGGAGAAAATACAAGAAGAAGAGGTTGTAGAACACACAACAAAAAGGATATCACACACACAGACAGTAAAAGAAAGAGAAAGAAGAAGTGAAGAGATGAAGAAAATGAAGAAGAAATATGTAATAAGAATAAGTAGTAAGAAATAAACAGGACTGGATAGGTATGAAGTATGGGAGACTATAATTGCAGCACTGGGTGTTAAACCCAAGGAGGTAAGAGCTTTTATTCTTATCAACAAAGAAATGTATTGTGATATATTTTTTTGAATCAGGACAGCATATGGAAAATTTCTTAGAAAAGTATTAGAAAAAAAAGGGCTGTAATCCTTGGACTGAATATATAGTATAGACATTTCATAGAGAGAGATGAAAAAAAGAGTTATGATAACATTTAGAGTAGAAATTGAAAACGAATAACTAAAAGGACATTTAAAAACAATATCGAAAGATGTGATGGACACAACAAATATATGTGATGAAAGACATTTATAGACTTTGGGTTGGGAATGTGGGATTATTTTGAAAATGCAATATGATACTGTAGTGCATATTCCTAATGTGAGTAATATGAATGGTAATAGAAGATTTGTTAAATACAGAGGGCAACCTAAAACATGCTTTTTGTGAAAAAGATAATCACTTGATAAGTGAATGTGATAAACAAAATGCATGAAGCAAAACGTGATATGAAAAGTAAGAAATGTGGAAAAACCTGGCATACATAGATTGTGAAGAAAATGTAGAAATTGTAGCAAAAGAAGTATACAGGATTCAGTATATGATAAAAATCTAGAAAGGGAACAAGAATAACAAGCAAAAGACATAATGGAGGCAAAACAGTTAAACAGAAGGGGAAGAAAAGATACTTGATACAAGTGAAGAAGAATACGTACATTTCAAGTAGTGAGAGGAAAGAAAAATTCCATAGGAAAAAGGATAAAAGATAGGTAAAGAACATTTAAAAACGTAATTGTGACGGAGAATAAAAAAGGTAAAGGATGAGATAGGACCAACATCAATATCATTTAAAAGCTAAAGATTTTAGCTTTAAATGTTAATACTATGAACAATATCAGAAGAAAAATAGGCATTTTAGAATGGTATGCTTCAATGGACATGCATATTATCATATTAGAAGATACTAGGATTCTGACAGAAAAAGAAAGACTACAAATTGAAATTCTATAGGATGGAACAATTATTTGGAATATGGGAAAAGACACGTTCAGTTATACGTATACTATGTAAAGAAAATATCAAAATCTTAGACTTTAGGATAGTCAGATTAGGAGGAATAACAATATTAGACTTAAGATGGAAAACAAAGGTTTATAGAATTATTGCATTCTATGCATATGTTACAAAGAAAGAAAAAAATGTTTAAAAAATCTAAATTATGTAGGTGTTAATATGGATACATTTTATGCAAAAGTGATGGAACAGGGAAAAAAGATATTTAATTATAGCTATATAGGAATCAATGAGACATTTTTCTAAACTGTTTTCTAAAGGTTTTAAGTATATTCCAAAAACCAAGAATAATATTAGTAAGGTTTTAATAGATTCAAAGCTTTTTTTGTGGAAAATGAATTTAGAAATTGTGTTTTCTGATGGAAGTGCTCACTAAAAGAATGAGGATAGTTTAAAGAAGAAATCACTATTTTATCCCCTGTTGCACCTCCAGTTGAGAAATTTTAGTAGAAGAGAAATTAAGGAAAAGTATTAAAATTAATAACTTCTGTTATAACCTTAATCAAGAAGAGAAATGGTTGTTGTATGAGTTAAGGAATAATAGCGTGATAAGAATTATGAAACCTGACAAGGGTGGGAGGACAGTGATCATGGACAAAACTGATTATGAAGCCAAGATGATGGACCTTCTTGGGGATGAAAAGAAATATAATAGAGTATCACTAAATTAGATTAATTTGGCTTATAAACAGATTGACTTAAGTACTAATGATTTGTTATATGAAGGGTTGATTGACGTAGATTCAATTTTTGAAAAAGGAAAAGCCCAAGTTGCCATCGATCTTTGGCATACACAGGTCCATAAAATATACTGAATCTTCCCTCCACACGATTGTGTCAACTTGTGGCACTAGAGGCACTAAAACATACCCATTAGCTAAATATGTAGATTCTAAGTTAAAAAGATTTGGATGGGAGATAACATAATCCTTAAGGATTCCTGGGATTTTTTTTTAGGAACTGTTAGATCAGAGCTCTTTCATGAGGACATTATTTTTGTGACCATTGATATAGATTATTTATTCTCAGTTATTCCACATAATATAGGCATGGAATGGTTTGAGGAAGCCCCATCTTTGAAAGGGGGTCTTCCCCAAAACAAATTTTGTATCTTTCTTGAGATTATGGAGATGATATTGAAGTACAATTTTATTTATTTGGACGGTGAGATTTTTCAACAGACGAGTGGGGTAGCAATGGGTCCATGCTGTGCCACTACCTATGCTAATATTCTGTCTATGTGGGAAGATATATTTTTAATTCCCCTTTTGTGCATTGTTGAAAATTGTATAATTTTTTTAGATGATATTTTATATATTTTGGGTGGCTACCAAAGATAAGTTGAGAGAATTTATTTCCTATATTAACAACAATACAACATTTTTGAAATTCAACTATGGGATATATTATGATATGGTTAATTTTTGGATATCACCATGCATAAATTGTTAGACATTAAAGGATTTAAGTCTACTATTTATCGGAAGGAGACATTATTGAATTCTGATTTGCATTTTACTAGTGTTCACCCCATTCCACCAGAAAAAGTATTTAAGGTGAATTTGTGAGGACTAGTTGGATGAAATCAGATGACCAAGATATTTTGTATGAGTATGATATATTAACCGAGATGTTTCAAGAAAGGGGGTATCACCTTTCCTTAATAGAAGATATAAAAATGGAAGTGTTAAGGTGTAGGAATGATATAAAAATGGAAGTGTTAAGGTGTAGGGATGATAAGTTTTCCCCAGTTTTAGGCAAAGACATTAATTTTGTTTAAGAGAATATGGATATGGTTCATCCTGCCACTAATAAGAACAAGGGTGATTTTAAGGGGACCTTCGCCATGAATTTTAATGGATATAGTGGGTTACTAAGAAAGCTATTTTTGATGAATGGGCTCAATTTTCACGTTTGTCAGAGCTAAAAGAAATTTTTAAAGCACCCCTTAAAATTTATTTTTTGTAATGGTCCAGATCTCAAAGATATTCTTGAGGGAGGTGTTAGTGACTCTAATAGAGTCAGAAGAATGTTGGGATGTACAAGTGTGGACATTTTTCTTCATTTTCATGCATATTGGAAGGGGGTAAGATTTACATTAAAAGTAAGGAAAAATTTAGGAGTGAAAGCTTTTTCTAATTGCAACACTTTTGGCTTGGTCTATCTTGTCTTGTACAAATTTTGTGAATCCTTTTATATGGAAAAGATGGAAAGGAAATTAAAAACTAAAAGTTATGAACATTATTATAACATAAGGAACAAAAATGAAAGGAATGCATTATTTAAACATACTAAGGTTTGTGAAAAAGGTTAGGTTCCAGTTTTCTTGTTTTAGAAGTAGTTCCCATAGATATAAGAGGTGGACCTTGGGAAATCACTATGGAATATAAAGAAATATACTGGCAGTTGGTTTTGGAAGTCAATAGGTTTCCCAGCCTTAAAAAGAATGTATCACTAGCTCTTGTGTTAGGTATGAGAGCAGCTAGATTGTAAATTTGGAATAATAATGCATGTTTTAGATAAAGGTTTTAAGTTTTAATGGGTTTTTATTTTTTATTTATTTAGGAAGTACCTATTTCAGCCATTAGATGGAGTTCTGCACCACTGAAACTAGGGTTCATGTTATTCATATTATGTAATAATAATTAAGACTTTTTATTGTTAAAATGCCTGTTTGCTAGTTATTTAAAATGATGCCATGTCCTTTGTCTCATCAGCTTTTGGTATTTTTACATTTTTAGATTTTTATATTTCTACATTATTATATTATTATATTTTTGTTAGTAAAGTTAAATATTCATTAGGTTGTTTCATTGGTTGACATTTTAATTTTATTAGGCAATTGGTTGATTGGCATAATTGTCTCTGGGGTTACATAATATAAAAGGAGCTTTGTAATTCACTTGTTTTATGTATCTGAAGAAGATGAACTGTTGATGAAAATGTGGTGAAATGTTAATACATTTATGCTTTATTGTTTTGATTAAAGGCTGAGCTTTTACCTGGAGTTGTGCCTGTGGTTCTTGTTTTGGTGCTATTTGTTTGGTTCTTAGTAAATCTGAGCACTGTTTCTCCTATTTTCTTGTTTAATAATGAAATAACATAATATAAGTGAGAAAGTTAGAAAATTATGTATGAGAGCATATAGTAATAGTAAGGTAAAAATGCTTGTAAATGGCTGGTTAAGCCAAGAGGCACATATGAAGAGTGGTGTAAGACAGGGATGTCCAATGACTTGCATACTCTTTGCATTTGTTATGAATGTGATAGTATATGAAATAAATTGCAAAATGAAGGAGGCAGGGTATATAACACCTGAAGGGTTAAGAATTCCAGTTCTATTAACATAATCAGATGTTATTATAATAATTGCAAAAATCTAAATTTAGATGAAAGAAGGTAGAATTTGTACAAACTAATGTCTATGTTAGGGATGTATTTACCTAAAGAGAAAAGTGAAGGTTTAGATGATGTAGCAATGATAAGGGGTATATATTTTACAATGAACGAAATTTCTGTGTTAGGTATAAAATTTGGGAATAAAGATGTAAGTCGAATTCAATGGAATAAAACAATAAAAGAAATAAAACAAACTTGTCTTTTATGGATAATATATACATTATCATTAAAAAAGAAGTGTTTGATAAATTCAGTACTGATTGGGAAAAATAGCATACTTAACAAGTGTATTTATGTTGCAAACAGTATTTGAAAATTAATTATTGCTGATAATGTTTTCATTTATATGGAGTTCTAGAGTAAACCAAATAAAAAGAGGAGGTTTGTATGTAAATAAAGGAAGAGGTTTAGGGTTAATTAACCCAGTGGTATATGAAAAAGATAAAAGATTAGTAGTAAAATTGTATAAATATAAATATGATAAATATGGGGGTGTGGTAAAAAAGTATAAGAGAAGAGGAGTGTATAAATTAACAAAAAATATTACCAAGAAAAAATATTTTTGTGGAAAATAAAAATTGATATAGAAAAGTTAGAAAAGTATGGTATAAGAATATAATGATAAAAACATTACTGTGGAAAACTATGTGAAAATCTAACAGATGAAAAAAATAAAGCTATAAAAATAAGTAGCAAATTGTGTAATCAGAAAGTAGAATGTTAAGATTTTTTGTGGAGACTAGTAGTAGATAAATTGCAAGTAAAAGGAAATATCCCATCTAAAAAGAAAAGTGACAGAATATGTTTACATTGTCAAGAAGAAGAAACTAAGGAACATAAGTTTTTGAAATGTAAAAGAGTAAA
Source organism: Protopterus annectens (assembly GCF_019279795.1). Taxonomy (NCBI): domain Eukaryota; kingdom Metazoa; phylum Chordata; order Ceratodontiformes; family Protopteridae; genus Protopterus; species Protopterus annectens. Next base: position 1,433,076,597 of record NC_056735.1, on the reverse strand, counting down.
AATGTTATGGGGAAAACTATGTAAAGCAGACTTTTTACGAAGATATAAAAAGTGGATAAAGTAAACATGGACATGATTAAGTATGGATATTATAAGAATAGAAGTAAATATGTTAAAAAAATAGGCAAAAAGTTTTTTTTATATTATATGGGTTACACATAATGAAATAATAAATGAAATTAGATTTAAGGGTAAATGGATTTTAGCAACCATATTAAGTAAAATCAGATGGTAGTTATGGAAAAAGGAGTGGGGGGTAATAGGTATGAAAATTTAGTATGATTATAAAGAAAATTATGAATAGGTGTAAAGAGATCTGTATATCTATACATTTGTACATTTATAAATGGTTATAAATATGTAACTATTTTGTAAATAACAGTTCTTTTGTATATAAATATAGAATACCTACTTTTTTCAGTAGCTGCCATTTGATCTTTTACACCCATCTGGGCTACCACCAGCTCAAGCAGATAAGGCCTCAGTTTAACATCTCATTCAAAGTATTGCACCCTTAGGAGTGAATCACCCCCCCCTTATATTGCACTGCAGTGTCAGCAATTGATCTCCCTGGTGTGGGAAAAGAACCCACAGCCTTCTGTATCAAAGGCAAGAGTGCTACCTGTAATGCCACTGGCACTTTAAATGTAACAACTTACCACTTTACTTCTTCTTCTTCTTCCCTCCCTGTAGAGCCTAAAACCAGAACTCATCATTCACAGTCACTCCTATTACCTGCTCATGTATAATTCCTGCTATATCCATATAATTCCTGCTATATCCATCCCTCCTTATATAATTAATAGCAACAGCCCTACCCTTTTTTCCTCACAGAGAATCTTCCTTTGCTTAATAAAATGTTTTCTTGTATTATTTCTATGAGGTTCTTCATTACTCCATACTTAAGCCTGTGTCCTTCCTCATTCTTCCATCATTTGTCTTCCTCACTGTCCCTTAATATTTTGCTTGCTGATAATACCAGGTGATTTCACCCCATTCCATCTCAATGTAAAAGTGTCAGTGGTTTAATGCAGGTTTTAAGCACCCATTTTAATGTTGCTATCTGTGGAGTACAGAGATGAAGACTGTCATTGTGAAATAATTTGTCATCTTCCCAGGTCCACCTCAATTCCCCACTTGTACCCCATTCCCTACCCACCCAGAGCACCAGTTGTACTGACTGATTCTTTCCTACCCTGATTTGCTGGCCCTTTACACATGTAATATTCTAATAAGGCTATTTATACTACTCATTCAGTACATTTTGTGGCTACCTCCCTGGTCATCACTGAGGTCAGAGCCTATGTTAAACATAAGGTTTGTTTGCACCATACTTTTTTGACAACCTTTGTCACTTTGGTTATCCCTACTTATTATCATCTAAGTGACCATTCTACATCTGCCAGATGATTTCTGTCTCACCTTTTTCTTCCATCTGTTTTGGTAGTGATGGTGACCCCCCCCCCACCCACCACTGTTAGCACTCCATCCATTTTCCTGAAGTTTAGACATCCCACTATGGTTCAAACCTGACTGATTCTCCTTCCTTCTCTCTCTCCCCCTCTGAATGAGCCTCCTTTCCTTCTTTATAGGAACATGAATCTTAGAAAAAGGATTATGCTTTGATGGAAGGCATTATGATGAGTGTTTTGATGAAAGCCATTTACAGTGAACGGGCAGTATTGCACTTTATTCACTGTCAAGGGACCATGGAGTTAGTATATATAAGTTGGAGAGTGTGGGAGGTTCCCCCACACAGGGGTGCAGGGGGGCTAGCTGTATGCAAAAAAAACTTTGAATAGTGTTCACTGAAAGTGATTTCAGTGAATCACATATGTGCATTTGTCTGTCTAAGAATAATCCTTTGACGAATAATCATAAATCCTGCTTTATCATCTGTTGGTCCTGTCTTTATCTTTTCACCGCTTTCTTTTTTGTTTCTGTCTGGATGTTTTCGATGTTTTCAACCTTCCACTGCCACTTCCCTGATCTGCCTCTTAATTCTCTGTTCCTGTACCTCCACAGCCTGGTCTCCATATCCTGTTCTTCCACCATTTTCATAAACCTCATCTCTTCTTTCTGCCTCCCCTGTCTACATGTCTTTTCTTCTATCTTCCCATCATGCCTGCTCCTCCTTCCTTCCTTCCTCCTTCCCCAATAAAGACAGCCCCTTCCTCTTCCTGTACTCTGCTGCCTGACGTATCCTCCCTCTAGCTTCCTTCGTTCCTTCCACTTTTTCCCCATCTCCTGCCTGTCTGCCAGCCTTCCTTTGCCACTGGCTGTCCTTGCTACAGCCAGCCTACTTCCTTTCTGATATACTCATCTCCTCAACCCTGTCACCATCTGTCACATTTCCTCAGTCTCCAACACATTTCCATTCCATCTACAACAACCTCCTCAGCTAGAATCCTTCCTCACATTCCACATACCTGATAAACCTCTCCCCTTTCTCCCTCCTCCACCCCTTCTTCCACTTACTTCCCTGCATCCTCCCTAGCTCAGTATGTGAATATATGGAGTAATTTCTCCATCAGCTTATACAAAGCTGCCCTGATTTAATGTCCTTATCCCTCCTTACTATGTGCAGGAAGGAATGGTATCTAGCATAATTCATGTCTCCTGAACCTCCTGTTCACCTTTTGTACTTCTGCCTGGCGTAAACTTTTACAAATACTTCTTTCATTCAAGTGCTTGAGAGCTGTATTCCTGTTCTGTTTAACAAAGGATTTAAATGCTTTGTTGTGTAGGTAGAGAAACCTTCCTTCAGTTATTTGTTAGTGTTTAAAAAGCACAAGTGTAGAGCATTGACAAGTCCTGCTTGAGTTTCTTTTCTGAGAAGTGCTTAGAAGTGTTGTCTTTGGTCCAGCTCGAAAAGCACTTAAAAAACATTTAGAGATGCTGTTTAAGTTTTTTTCTCCAGCAATCATTTAGAAAAAATATTTCACACTCCAACTAATGATTCCATGCATTGCTCTGTATTCTGCATTCTCAAGATAAACCATTTAGTAATGACTTGTCAGGCTGCAATGGATAGATCTTCAGAGACATTCTAATATTAGTAAAACATGTAGCAACAAATGTATTGAACAAAGTATTTTGTTTTACTGACTACAAATGTATTGAAAGAAATACTTTGTTTTAGAATTTATAGTTCCACAAGTATCTCATAGATGTTCTGATATGATTTTGAAGATAAATTTGTTGAGGAAACATAAACAATAAAAATTTTAATTTGTTGAGTGCAATAAATTTTGGAATGCTTAATACAGTTGAATTTCATGAGGTAGAAACAGTAAAATGTACTTCAAAACAGCCTGTGTGCTTAACTTAAATGTATTTGTTACTTTTTTGTGTTTGTGTGTTACCTGAAAAAATACTTCACTTCTAAAAGTTGCTGTAACTGAAATGTCTTTTGTGAAAAAATAAATCATTCATAAAGTGATGATTTAAGATATTCAAGTAGCCTAAAATGAGAGGTAGGTTTCTTTTATAAACAATATTGGCAGTATTTTTAGTAGCCAGAGAATGAATAGCTTGTGCTGTGTAAGGATTTAACTATGTAAACAGTTCACTTTTAAGAAAGTGCAGCATATGGAAAAGGCATTTATTAGAGTTAAAGATTATATATTAGTAGTGTTGCTAAACTGGAAAATAGTACAGTAAAAAAAGGTATGGAGAGAGAAAGAGAGAGAGGCTAACAAATATAATTTACACTGGATAGTGCATGAGAGGCAAGGAAGGCTCAATATTGTTCAATGGTCATTTCTTCCTTGGTAGCTCCTATACTTATAATCTTACTTATAATCATCTATCACCTTTTAAGAATACTAGACCTGAGATTTAGCCTAAGTAAGTTCTAATGGGAAGCACCTGCTGCTCTCAGTTTATAGAGGAAAGAGTATGACTTTATCCCTGTGCGTATTAACATCATCTAATACCCAAATACTCTTCCTTTCCTCCGCACTGGCAGTGTGTCAACTTTTTCTGCTGTTCTTAGTATTTCATCTGTACTGTCTTGTGTTTTTCCATTTCTTGTTGATAATAGTATGTAAGTAACCCCTGTGCAAATAATATTGTCATTTTACCTCCATAGCAATTTAAACTACCGCCTCCTCTTCCTCCTTTCTTCGTCTGCCACATTTCTTGTTTGTTTTGTTGTTCTGACCTCCATCTCTATACGGACAGCCACCCCATCTCCAATTCATTCCTCATCTCCAGTGTAGAGACCAAACCATGATATGCTGGTGTCAGAGTTATGTTTCTGTTTGTACTATGTTTGTGTGCTGGGAACACTACCCATAATGTAGTCTTCAATCACTGTCATCCATTCAGGAATCTCCTTATACCAACTTTGGGCATTGGTGGTCATTACAGTTCAGTTTCTAGGCATTGCCTGTTTTTCCTTGTTCTTTCACATTACATTCAAGGGTGGACTTGCATTACTCGGGTCCCTATTATTTTAGCAAAAGCAATGAATTGTGAACTCTGTTTAGTCTAACATCATTACGTGAAATGGCAAAGTACTGAAAGCACGGAACAGGAATTTTTTTTCCTAGGGAAAAAAAATCACTGGGCTGTTTTCAGGACTTTGCCATTTCCTCCACTGTGGTGCAATCTCAGAGTTGGTATATTTAAGTAGGGGTATGTGAGATGAAGCCCCCCACTTTAGTTTGTGTTGTGTTGTGATTTTTTTTTTTAATGAATCAGAGATGTTTTTCCCTGGGGGAAAAACGCTGATCCATGTGTTTTGGGTTTTTGGGGATTGTTGGTCAATTATATAGCGTTTGCAATTCAGTGCGTTCGCTTATATATTATAGACCCCATTACTTTAACCATTTCCCACTAGTTTTGCTGCTGTTTTTCTGCTGTTGTGCCTATCTATCTTTTAGAGGAAACACTGAAATTCCCTTGCTGAATATATATGTTTCTGCAGCCAGTAAGTTTAAATGCTTGTTAACTAATCATTTTATCATACCCTTAAGATCATGGATCCCGTCAGATTTAATTGTTTGAGATTTTTTTGGTATATTGTCCTGTATGTGTTACCTGCAGTTCATTCTGTGTAGGTAGCAGAATTAAGAGATATTTAATTAAATCAGTGAATTAGTGAACACTTATAAGCAAGTGTAAAACAACAACAGTGTTTTGTTTAAATATTTTTTTTGAACTGCAGAACTTTTTAAAATGTTTTCTCTTGCATCCTGGATAGTGTCTGTAAAAGACTTCTGGGGAAGAGATATGGAAAACAATATGGATGTTTTAGAATTACATTTGGCAATTAAAACTGCAAGCAGATAAGGCTCCTGACTTTAATGAAAGCATTAATATTAAATATCATTGAGTGAAACATAATGAATGAGTATGTGTAACTGGCTGTGACCAGAAGTGTGCTACTAGCCTGCCTAGTAAAATGCAATTCTGCATTCTTGGATTGTTAGCATATCTGATCAAAAATCACAGTTTATTGAGTTATACAGCTTAGCTAAATAACCCATTCTTTTAAGTTTGTGCAGTCAACCAGAATGTGGTGTAACTTGATTTCTGTGTAAATCATGAATGGAATAGAAAATAGGCAATACTTCGAATATTGTTTACAGACCATTGGAGGTAACTAAATTTCCTGACATCAAAAGAAAATAATTGAGAATCTACTTTACAAATGTTCGATGAAATCATAGGATGAAAATGTATGGATTGTAAGCTTGACCTCAGTTGTAGGGAAATCACACCCAAATAAAAGATTCTATGAATGTCTGGAAGTGACTGAAGAACAGGATCTAGAAAGTATGGATTAAAAACAGAAAGGTTATGCTGGCTAAATTTAGTTTAGTTCTTTCATGAGTAAAGAGAACATTATGTCAGAAAATAGCTGTCGACTTGGCCTGCTTAGATTATGGCATCATGATGCAGATTGTTCAGTAGTTTGGAAAAAAATTTAAATGGGATGTAGAGACAGAGCAAGTGAAATAATGGCTGGACTATAGGAAAAGGAGGGCCATACTAAATGGGGTCCACTCAGATCAAAGACCGGAAAATAATGAGAGGCATAGATACAGGCATGACCAGCAGAAACAAGCAATCATCCCTCTATATGGGCAGTTTGTAAAACCTCCATATGGAGTGCTGTGAGCAGTTCTGGAAACATAAGCTTTCTAAACCACAGATAGCACAGAGCCGTTTCAGAGGGGAGCAACAGACAATGGTGTATAATCTGAATCAAAACCTTTTGGAGAGAGACTTTAAGAGATTAAAATGTATAGTTTTTAAGAAATAAAGGAATAGGAGGTGGGGAATGATAGAAATGGTGCCTCCTTAACTGAGTCCTTAGAGGAAAACAAAAAGAGGGTGCCATCTTAGAAAATCAAGTAAAACAAATAAGAGGATGCAAGCTGATATCTGTATATACAAGGGTAACCACTTACATCAGACATGAGGAAGCAAGATGTTACTGAAAAGATAATGATGGGTAACTTGAACCAGCCCTCCTGAATACTGTCAAAATAGTAATAGAATTCAGGAATGCAAAAGAAAAACATATGGCAGTTCTTGTTCAGAGTAAAATAAGACTGGATGCACACTGTTCACAAACTGCTCCTGATTTTATGGAATCTCTCTGACTTTGCCTCATATTTTTGCCCTGTCTCATAAGATTTTTGATTTTCTGGTTAATCGCTAAGGATTACCGTGAGTCAATAATTCCAGAGATTATCATTTCATACTTTTTGTTGTTCATAAAATGCATGTTGATGCAAACATGTTACGCTATTAACTTTCTAAGTGAATTAAAGAAGCATTTACAAATCATCCCTGATTTGGGGCCTTTGTCCCCTAGTATTTTTTACTTTGTCCAGAATTCTTCAGCTGAGGGGTATACCACAATTGTTTAAGTGGGATCTACATTTTATGCAACATAGAGTGCAGTATGTAGACTAGGTGACCAAGCAACCATTATCTGCCTAAGCTTGTTCATTTGATGTAGTGGGGTGACTCCAAGCACTCTGACTAATGTTAGTAAGTAGAAAAATAGAAGTAGCTCAGGTAGGTTATGGTCACGGTCAAAAGGGTTATAAATGAAAACAATGGGGCTACTATAACATTTTGTCACTATTATTATTATTATTATTATTGTTGTTTATATATTTATTTATTTTTTTTTTTTTTTGGGATTTGAACAGCTGTTCAGTGCACTGACCCACATGGTCCTTCTTCAGAATCAGCCTAGGAATACTATCTGCTTAAATAGCTTGCTCACTCACACAATCCTGTAATTAGAGTCTGATAAAAATCAAACCCCACACCAGATGGAGTAGATTTTTAATAGCTCATAGCCTCAATCCTCTGAAATAACCACAAGACAAGGTTTTATTGAATGCTGTCTATATAAGCCTAGTCAAAAAGGTCCACTGGCTTTCGCCACCCAAGAAAATTATTTTCCTGTGCCCCTGTTAAGCAAAGCCACAGAAGTGATCCCCGAGGTGAATTTCCTATTTCTCATCCAATCATCAAGATTTTTCTTGGAGTGCTAAAGAGAAGCTCTGTTTGGCATAGATAGGTAGTCTGTTCCAGAGTATGGGAAGTCTCTGGGACAGGAATCTATCCCTCCAGCATGTTCTGTTTATTGTGGTGACACGGTTTAGGTCCCTAAAGCATGTAGCTCGGAGGGATTGGGATTTCTTTAAGTGGAGCATGTCCAACAGCTCTGGGTTTGACATAGCTTTGCATGTTAGGCAGAGATCGCTTCTGAGTAGGAGATATGCAATGGAGTAAAGCTGGAGTTTTTTGAGACGGTCTACGTAGGGCATCTGTTTGAGGCCAGTAATCCTTTTTTGTGAGGTATTTCTGCGGCCCTTCCAGTTGTTGTAAATGTCTTGTGAGGTACATACCAAAAGGGGCATTGTACTCTATAATGGGTCTAATGAGTGATGAGTAGAGGGGAACAATGACCTCTTTTTTTCTGGATGAGAAACCTTTTGTTATGAGGTGTGCCATGTAGAAGGATTTCCTGACCACTGTAGAGATGTGATTATCAAAGGAGAGACTACTGTTCACCTGTGTCCCAAGGTCTCTTATCACACTTTCAGTGTTAAATAGACTTCTGCCTATGTGGTAGTTCATGGGTACAGAGTTTTTATCAAAGGGGATGACAATACACTTTTTGGCATTGAGCTTGAGGCCATGGCTTTGACACCAGGCATCTGTCTCAGTGAGGCCCTTTTGTAGGATGTTCACATTGTTAGGAGTTTCGATTATGGCTCCAGGTTTGCAGTTATCTGTGAACTTAGTTAGTCAAAGACCTTCTGTGTTAGCCTGTACTTCAGAGAAGTAGATATCAAACAGGAGAGGACCCAGGACTGAACCTTGTGGTACTCCACTTGTCACTGGTCTGAAGTCGGATTTGCAGTCTGCTACTTTCACAGTGTGGGTTCTGTCAGTAAGCCAGTTGGCAACCCATCTTGTGACATAGGGATTTATACCTAGTTTAGTGAGTTTATCTATTAATTCCAGAGTGGGGAATGGTATCGAAAGCCTTAGTGAGATCTAGATAGGCTGTGTGAACCACCTTACCCTCATCTCTGGCTTTGGTGACTGCTTCAAAAAAGTCTTATCATGTTTAGGAGACATGATCTGCCTTTTATAAACCCAATCTGTGTGGGGTCCAGAGTTTGGAGATTACCAATGTCTTTGTTTATGAGTTCCATGATGATACATTCCTTGGTCTTGCAGACCAAGTTCATCAGGCTAATGGGACGTTAGTTCCCAGAGTCTGTCATGGCTGCCCCTTTGTGGAGTGGGATAACCATCTCAGTGCACCATCCAATGGGCACAAAGCCTGAGGTGAGGCTATGATTGAACATGGTACTTAGGTGGGGTGCCAGTTTATTCAGTAGTCCATGTAGAATGCAGTTTGAGATGTTGTCAGGTCCCAAGGATACTGTGTTCTTGGGTTTGGAGAGTGGGGTTTTTACCTGTGCAGCCATGATTACAGGAACTTTGAATTCTTCCAGTATAGAGATGGGCCCTTTAGGGGATGAGAGGGGGGTAAAGTTAGTACTGAACCTATCTGCCAGGATGTTGGCAATATCAGTTGGTCCTGTATATTTAGTGCCATTGTGCTGTAAATCAGAGCAGATCTGAGTGCTGCCATTGAGATTCTTGACATAGCTATAGAATGCTTTGTGGTTGTCTTTAGAATCAGTGGCGATTTTGTTTTCATAGCTAGCTTTGGAGGATTTTATGAGAGATCTCAGCTTCTTTCTGAGACTGACCAGGGAGTTCCTCCAATCATGGGATTTTACTCTTTTTTGCAACAGTTTCTTTCTTTTGTTGTAGAGTTGTTTATGGCAGAAGACCACCAGATTGGCTTCCTTTTTTTGGAGGATTGCATCTTGGTTCTGTTAGGGATAGCATGATCCATGCAGTCGTGTATGTGCTTATAAAGTGTATTTGTGTAGGATTCAGCAGTCACACCTCTATTGTCCATCTACATGGGTGTCATGAAACAACAGAAAAGCGAGCTGGAACACAATGAGAGCAGGCTAAAAACTGAAAATATTTAATAAAATCCAAGTAAAAGTAAGCGCTTTCGGCAGAAACAGTGTTCTGCCTTCATCAGACAAACATGAATCATTCAAATGGCACCGATTTTAAATAAGTTACAAATGATTTAACAAATCAAGAGCAAGTGCATTTTTCAATTAAGAAAAAAACATGGAAACCTTAAAACAGCAATATACTTTACATTGTTAAATACTAGTCATTGTTTTGTAGTAAACATAAAAAACATAGCAAATGAAGTTCGCTAAATGTAATAACCTTCATGCAGTATGTGCAAATAAATTGTGCTGTGCTTAGAAATTAATATCAGTGTTACCAGCAGCCTAGTTAAAAGAAAAAATATGTATATATATGTATATATACAAATAAAATATTTATCTCATTGAACAAAATTAAATTGAATAAATCAAGAAATAAAATTACTCTCTATACAAAATTAGGACAATTCATTATTGTACTAATAAATAAATAAATAAATAGTTACATCAGTGAAGCTTAAGCTAATAAAAAACTCTAGTAGATAATTCAACTGCACACAGGGACAGGGAATAACTGGAATGTCACCACATGTGCTGTACCCAAAACTAAGGGACAATACAAACAACTCTAATAGTCACAAGGCAAGAGGTAATAGTAAATGTAGGCATAAGCACCAGCGATAGTTAAAAGGGGTTACCTATTATAAGAGAGCCATCTCAAAACACACTTAATGGAAAGGGCGTCATTAATACCAGGGGTAATGTGTGCTCTTGTACGAATCTGCCATAATAGTTCGTCTATTTCGAGACGAATTTGCCAAGGACCACCTCTGATGTCTGGGATAATCTTCAATGAGATAAATATTTTATTTGTATATATACAAATGTTAAATCATTTGTAACTTATTTAAAATAGGTGCCATTTGAATGATTCATGTTTGTCTGATGAAGGCAGAACACTGTTTCTGCCGAAAGCGCTTACTTTTACTTGGATTTTATTAAATATTTTCAGTTTTTAGCCTGCTCTCATTGTGTTCCAGCTCGCTTTTCTGTTGTTTACTGGGTTTGTGTGTTTTCAAGTCGTGTATCGTTTTCACTATGGCGAACGGAACCGGAGAGGCTTCACCTATCTTGTTCACGCAACAAAATGATGACAACAAAGGTACGAATAATTCACCAGGGAACCTGACAGCACTCGTGGAAGCTCTTTTGGGGAGAGTGGATGTTTTAACCCAGAAAGTGGAAGCACTTTCTAGCCCACGCCCGGGAATTAATGCTGGCTCCACCAACACTGGTTCTACTAACAACTCGATTTTGCATTCACATTCTAATGCAACATCGCTTCCTAATGGGCAGCGCTCACCGGTACACCCGAGCGCTAATAACGATACACCTAATACTGACCAGCTACCCCTGCCTTCTGCACATCGTACTGGTTTACTTCTACCTCCAGTTGGACATGCACCAGGGGGTAGTGATTTTGTCCATTTCCAGCAGCAAGAAGGTAATAATGGAATTGCCAGTATTAATACAATTCCATTGATTACTAATTTTCTTGGCAATAACAACTTCTTCAGTCAAAGACTAGTACCTCAGGTGGAATCAACTACAGAATTAAATGGTGAGAACTCTAATTTATCTGATAAAATTGAACAATTTGATAACAAGTTATATAAATGTAAAAAACTCCAGTTAGAAGTTTCGTATTTGAATGAATGTATTGGTAACAAGGTAGTTCCTAAAGGTCTCCGCCAGTGGAGGTTTCCCGCTGGATTGACTGATAATTCACCTTTTTATCAAGAACTGACGGACCTATTTGACCGACAAGGTTTCGAGTTCTTGAAGGCACTTATTTCATTCTATTCTAAAGACATTACTGCTTTAACAGCTGAACTAGAGACCTTGGAACAGGAAATTGTAACTAATCCAGATTTTTTCAGATACAAATATGAATATTCTCGCATTTTTTCTAGTATTGAAGTGAGTTAAAGTAAACTACTTTACACTAAGAAAAAGAAGCTCACCAGAGATATCACTGATTACTCTAATAATCGTGCGTACCTCAGACTTTCTATTAAGGTAAATGATTTACCTTATGAGAACATTTCTGATGTGCAACATAGTAATTATGCTCATTCTATTAACAACAATAATTTTCGTAATAGCTCTGTTCACAATTTTCAGAATAACTCTGTCCATTATAATGACAACAGACAATTACCACGAAGGAGTCCTAGATTTAACAATAATAATAATAACAGCAATATGACCAATGGTGGCCACCAGCAAGGTGGCTCGCTTCAGGTTGAATCTAGGGACAACAATCAGCCTAGTGGTTCATCAGGCCAGTCTGTAGAGGGTACTATCCAGCAAGGTCATCAGGATTTTCGCCCCGTCAACAACGCACAGAGATACAACCCTCCCCAGGCCCAGATGCAGAACAACACCAGGAACAAGAGGAAGGGACGGAGGAGATAAATGATTCTTTGGACTTCGGTGTTCAACCTAAATTACTCACAAGTACTAATTGCAACTTTACTGTTTACAACTATACTCTTTTAAACATACAACAAGACATGGTGGACTTCATGGCCAAAGACCTTTCTTTTGTCCCAAGTCAATATATGGACATTGGTAAAACTATCATAGACCTTAAGGTATTTGTAAGAAAGCTTAACTTAAATTTATTAATGGGTAACACCACTGATATTGTGAATACTTTAAGAGTTTCCAGTTCATACAATCCACCACTTCATCCTTTGTTAAATACATTTGAAAAAATCTGTGAGATGGATCTTTGGGCTATTAAGAATCGAGTAATGTATAGCAACCATAAACATCTTGCTAACATTTCCCCTTTAGAATGGGACTTCCTTAGTCTTTTGAAGGATTGCAACATACGAGTTATGAAACCAGATAAAGGGGGTGGGGTGGTTTTTATGGACCACTGTAAGTATACTGAATATATGTCTGAGCACTTGGACACACCAGCCTATAGCAAGGTTTCTTTGAATGAAATACATGTTGCATACCACAAAATCAACAACATTTTGTATGATTTATTAATGGACAGGTTCATTGATGGGGATGCCTATAGATATCTTAATATAGCAGCTCCAAGGATCCCCGTTTTCTTTGGGACCCCCAAACTTCATAAACGTTTGAATGCACCCCCTTTCTGCCCCATAGTTGACGGGAGGGGGTCTATCACTTACCCATGTGCTAAATTTGTTGACAACATTATCAAACCCCTTATTGACAAGGAGGTACATATATGTAAAGACTCCTGGTCCTTTTTGGAAAATATTAACAAATTAACGTATAACCCCCAGGCAGTGTTCTTGACTATTGACGTCAAGGACCTTTATACTGTCATTCCCCAAACTATTGGTTTAGCTTGGGTTAGGGAGTATTTATCAGCAAAAAAAGTTAAAGATTACATTATTTATGTCACTTTAACCCTCCTTGAGACAGTTTTAACGAATAACTACTTTACTTTTGAGAACAACTTTTATCTGCAAACCTCAGGGGTGGCCATGGGTTCGCCCTGTGGCGGTACATTTGCTAATGCTGTAATGGCGAATTGGGAGTCCACACTTCTATTTAAAGATGACTTATTCCAACAATATGTCACCTGGTACACTAGGTACCAGGATGACATATTTTGTATTTGGGAAGGAAACAAAGATCTCATACCTTCCTTTCTGGAAAGGATTACTAGTATGACTGACTTTTTAGAATTCACTCACACAGTTGATGACACTGAGATTAACTATTTGGACATTCTCCTTATCAAGGACACAATTAATCATAGGTTTAAAAGTGTCATCTACAGAAAACCCACATATTCTAACTCTTTGTTGCACTTCTCTAGTAACCACCCATACCACCAAAAAAGATCTGTGGTAAAAGGTCAGATTGTCAGGGCAGCACTTATGGTAACAGATGATACGGATTTTAACAGTGAATGTAACAAGTTAATGAGTATGTTTGAATCTAGGGGGTACCCAATCAACTTGTTAACTAGTATTATTTCGGAGGTATCACGTAAACGTGAGGAAGGGTATTTTTTTCCCATTCTAACTGGTCATCATAACACTAATAACCCTAATAACCACGAAGAAGTTATTTCTACTATTAGTCCAAATTTTAGGACAAATAAGCAGAGTGGTAACACGTACTGTACTACTTTTTTGTATACCTTCTCCTTAGATTATCAATTAATCAAGGGGATCATTAATAAAAACTGGGACATAATAAAAAATGAAGGAACTCTTCTTAATGTATTAGGTGATAGGCCTAAAATCACTTATAGGAGAGGCTATAATTTAAAAGCAATTTTGGAGAAGAACAAGCCAAAAAGGGCATCAAATCGACCATCAGGGATGTTTAAATGTGGCTTTTGTGCCCAATGTAGACACATTAAGGTGGCAACACATTTTTCTATTAATGGTAAGGAATATAAAGTTAAGGACCACTATAATTGTGAAACTAAATCGGTCATTTATGCAGCATTGTGTAATTTTTGTAATGCGTTCTATATTGGGAAAACGGAACGCAAGTTTAAAACTAGAATATACGAACATATTTACGCCACTGCCAAGCAAGACCATACTAATGCCCTAGCTAGGCATATTATGGAACACAACGACCATCGTTTTAGTTTTATTATTTTACAGCAGATTATCCCAGACATCAGAGGTGGTCCTTGGCAAATTCGTCTCGAAATAGACGAACTATTATGGCAGATTCGTGGAAGAGCACACATGACCCTGGTATTAATGACGCCTTTCCATTAAGTGTGTTTTGAGATGGCTCTCTTATAATAGGTAACCCCTTTTAACTATCGCTGGTGCTTATGTCTACATTTACTATTACCTCTTGCCTTGTGACTATTAGAGTTGTTTGTATTGTCCCTTAGTTTTGGGTACAGCACATGTGGTGACATTCCAGTTATTCCCTGTCCCTGTGTGCAGTTGAATTATCTACTGGAGTTTTTTATTAGCTTAAGCTTCACTGATGTAACTATTTATTTATTTATTAGTACAATAATGAATTGTCCTAATTTTGTATAGAGAGTAATTTTATTTCTTGATTTATTCAATTTAATTTTGTTCAATGAGATAAATATTTTATTTGTATATATACATATATATATATATACATATTTTTTTCTTTTAACTAGGCTGCTGGTAACACTGATATTAATTTCTAAGCACAGCACAATTTATTTGCACATACTGCATGAAGGTTATTACATTTAGCTTAACTTCATTTGCTATGTTTTTTATATTTACTACAAAACAATGACTAGTATTTAACAATGTAAAGTATATTGCTGTTTTAAGGTTTCCATGGTTTTTTCTTAATTGAAAAATGCACTTGCTCTTGATTTGTTAAATCATTTGTAACTTATTTAAAATCGGTGCCATTTGAATGATTCATGTTTGTCTGATGAAGGCAGAACACTGTTTCTGCCGAAAGCGCTTACTTTTACTTGGATTTTATTAAATATTTTCAGTTTTTAGCCTGCTCTCGTTGTGTTCCAGCTCGCTTTCCTGTTGTTTACTGGGTTTGTGTGTTTTCAAGTCGTGTATGGGTGTCATGAAGTTTGCCACTTCTGTCTTAAGAAGCGTGAAGTTGGCTTTGGAGAAATTTTTACGGTTGTTTCCCTAATGGGGGGTGGGGGCAGGATGTGGATGTCTAGGGTGATTAGCTGTGGTCGGATCTGACCAACGAGGAACTGACCTCTGGTGTGGAACACCGGTCGCCCATGTTGGTAATGACCAGGTCTAGGATATTGCTGCCTCTGGTGGGGGTGTGGATAAGTTGATCTAAGGCATTGGAATTTATGAATTCCAGAAAACTTTGAGCAAAAGAGTTGATACATGAGTAGTTTTCCCAGTTAATGGTATGGTAGTTAAAATAATCCATTATTAGGGTATTGGTTGTACCCTAATATTTTCTAGTTTATCAAGAAAAGAGGAGTGGGAATCCTGGGGCATGGTGGGGGGTCTGTAGCAAGCTACAATTTGGATTGCGGTCTTGCTAAGAGTTAGTTGCACTTGGATAATCCCGGATGCATTATGCTGAGCAACTAGCTTGGAGGTGTGGACATCCTTAATGAATATGGACACACCTCCGCCTTTAGTGTTTTGGTCCGGGTTAGGTGGCCGAAAGGTGTGTTATGAATTATAGCCTAGTAATGCAGGGGTGCTCTCTGGAGCTTTGAACCAGGTCTCTGTCACTGCACAGATGTCGTGCCTCTGACTGCAGTACTGTTGGAATAAAAAAAATGAGGTTTTGCTTGCATTTTGAAAGCATTATCTTTCTGTATATTTAACAGTGTATTTATATGCCTTCTGGGCTGTTATACTGTAGGATCACTACTGAAGTATCAGGTTGTGCTAATCGATGAGTCTTGAGGACTGGCTAAAATGGCAGCCAGTGGATAAACTGCTCTACACACTTTTCATTTTTTCATTATGCCGTCATTGTTTAGCGTGTTAAAAGTAGTATACTTTCAGAAGGTATATATATTTCTCACACAGGATTTTTTTTTTACTTAGGTTGTTAATAGTTTCGAGAATAAAAACTTACAAAGATTAGAACCCCCAGAGAGTACTCAGAATTCCACACAAATAAATGATTACAGTTTAAATATACAGCATGACCTGTTTACATTATTAAATCCATTCTCTGCTGCTTAAAAAAAAATCTTCATTAATACTATGAAAAATAAACAGCACCACTGTTTTCTGAAAATAGAAACACTAGAAATATACCGTTGAACAATGCCTAGTGGCTTAAATTTCTACTGCAGTAAATAGTTGATACTTCAGTAAAATCTACAATAGTCAAGGCAGTGCGTCAATGGTGTTCAGATAAGAACTGGCACCTTCCTGGGCTCTGCAGTTTTCATTATCTTCTGATGGGTTTAATTCTAAGTAGTACGCAATACAGATTTGTAGGAGTCAATCATTAGAGCTGAAAGATAAACTATAAAAATGACTTTTTTATAACTGTTCATATACATGACACACTGGAAATAAGTTACAAAATATTCTAAAACTTCCACAGCATAACCTCATATGCATGCCGTTTAAATAGTCATAATTGTCACTTTGTGTAATAAGCGTGACAAGTAAATTGTATTTTAAAAATATTAAAGCAAATCAATATCATCCACTTTAGTTATCTTTTTAATAATATTATGGAGACAGCATACATTCATATCTTTTTATGTGAAAACAGATAACCAAACTGATGCTGATTAAAAGGGCCTAATGCTTGTACATATAGAGCTACTTCAACACACGGTTTTCACTAGAGTGAAAATATCTACTGTGAGTGCTTATTTGATAGCAGATAGTGCACAGATAGAAATGCTGCAGAATTCGTTCTTGTATTAACTGACATCTAAAGAGAAAATGCAAAGAAACTGCTCTATAGACATCATAGCTAGTGCCTTTCTTGTGTTTCTGTTTTCAGATAAAGTAATATTGATAATATATCCACACTAGCAGTAAAAATTCTTTATAAAGAATTACCAAAGAGCATTCATTTAGACAAAAACAGAGAGATTAACAAGAAGTTATTTTAATTCTAATATTATACAGACAGTATTTCCATGAATGTGATAGGATTTTAGATTTTGTTTAAGTGTTCTATCTAGTATTTTATAACAAAAGGAAGCACAGGAAACAGACAAAACACTGAAAGGTAAGCAAAATATTTTATATTTTTAAAGATCACCCGTAACTGTTCAGAAACCAGTTACCACAGGCAGTGGGTCTCATCTCTTGAAGGTCATTTGTCTATGGCATCGTTAAACTTAGAAAACGGGACACCTGTGAATGCTGATGTTTTAAGTATATTTAGTTATAGTTTTATATCAAATAGTTCTCCTGTTATATGATTCAGTGCATCTTAGAATGTCTGGCACACACTAACAAATATCAAAGCATGTGCAGTGTGAAGGATTGTACTGCATTTTCATTTTTCTGTCTATTTAATTGTTTCATTGAATATTGTGGTCTGTGTCTCTCTGTAGTTATTTATTTTTCTGTTTAATTGTTTCATAGAATACTGTGGTCTCTCTCTCTCTCTCTCTCTCTCTCTCTCTCTCTGTAGTACGTGGGGGCTATTGTGTTTCACTTCATTGATATTCAGTGTTAAACTCTTAGCCTAGAGGGTTTCTCTGTATTTATAAGTGTTAGTCACATATCTTTGAATTTATTACTGCTCAATATCTGAGTTGTTTGGTTTCTACTACATACCTAAAATCAATTGCATTACTAGCTGAGTTAAGTACAAACTTGCAGTGTTAAAGATTCTACTGCATTTTATTTTTCTGTCTGTTTAATTGTTTCATTGAATATTGTGGTCTGTGTATCTCTGTAGTTATTTAATTTTCTATTTAATTGTTTTATAGAATACCGTGGTCTCTCTCTCTCTCTCTCTCTCTCTCTCTGCAGTTAGTTTCCTGCCCTCCCTCCCTGCTCTTGTTCTGGTATTAATCTTGGTGGCTTTGGAATTGCCTGCCCCTCCTGTAAATTTGTGTTTGAGCACTCCTCCTGGGTCTATCTCATTTGCTCACTCAACCGAGTACAGTGAGATCATATTTTGACTTCAGACACTCCTACCAATCCCATCTGTTCAGCTCTATCCCAGCTCTATCCCAGTCTAGTGTCACTAGTTCATGCTACCTAATAGAGAGAGAACATTTGTGAAGGGCAAGCCACTTAGGTCCTTAATTTTGAATTATCTTCTGTTTCTCCTTTCTCCCTTCCCACTTTCCAAAAAAAAAGTTCTAAGATTGTTTCCTGCCTTTCCTGTAACTAGTCTAGTCCAAATACAGATTTGCTGTATCCAGGACTGCTTGTAAGCTTCTGAACCCCCCAAGGCTTTCTGTGATGGAGGGAAGCCTTCTACCTTATCAGTGGGAGTGGTAAGCACTAGGTAGTCTATCTACCACAAGAGTGGTTTCTGGCCAAGAAAGTGTAGTTTATTGTCCGTTTGGGCAGTTTTTCCATCTCTTTCAACTTTCTGGATTAAAAGTCTGCATTTGCACTTGTTTCCCACCTTTCCTGTAACTAGTCTAGTCCAGATACAAATTTGCTGTATCCAGGACTGTTTATAAGCTTCTGAGCCCCCCAAGCCTTTCTGTGTTGAAGGGAAGCATTCTAGCTTATCAGTGGGAGTGGTAAGCACTAGGTAGCCTATCTACCATAAAATCCAGATACAGATTCTTAGTTTTAGCACTTGAATTTACTTATTTGTGCTCAGCACTTGTTCAGAAGTTGTTGTTAGCACTAAATAAGCTACAAATTACTACAGAAGTCAGCTGCCCTCTTTACCTAGAGGAAAACAGTTTTTGTACTTATTTTTCTCACTTGCTTAGAGAAAAACAGCTCTTATACTCACTTTCCTCACTTGTCTAGAGGAAAGTAGATTTTTATTCAGGCATGTCCAAGGGTCAGCTCCCAGTGTTCTCTCCTGTCTATCTGATGAAGCTGGGTATCTTGGGGCAATGTAGCAATTGCCTCATGTACACAGACAACCCTCTCCTCCTACCACCCACACCACAACCTGTGAGAGATGCACTTATCTAACCAAACTGGAGGTAAAGCTCTCTCCAACCAAGACTGAACTTGACAGTCAAGAGGAGAAGGTAAACACTTGAACCACACCACACTCATCACATAGTCCCACTAAACCTACACCACCAAAATCTACACATAGAAACACAAAAACATTCGCGGAGGCTCTCAATAATAATCTGCTCAAGCAACAGAGACCTCCAAAGCAGAAAAACAAGCAAATGACACATAGCCCACAGACTCAGTGTGCCAGTAAACCACAGCCCATAAGGCAAAACAACGTACCCAACACACTAGTCATAGATGACTCTGTAATCAGGTATACTGATGTCCCACTCACCAGGCTAAACAAGGAGAAGGTTACTGTCAGCTGCCTGTCGGGTGCCAGGATTCACCACATAACCCACGCACTCAGGTCACTCCACAACAAGTACAAATATGACTCTGTCATTGTCCATGTTGGTGTGAATGACCTGAGATGTACCTCCCTTGACTACATGAAAAGAGATAAGGAAAAGCTCTCCGATCTTGTACCCCAGGCAGGTATGACCCTAGCCCTGAGTAACATCCTGCCATCACCCAGAATGATACCGCAGTACAAGGACAAAATGATTGACTTCAGCAATTGGCTAAGCTTCTGGTGTCATTCTAAGGGGATCCAGTATCTGTCTGCCTGGGACGACATGGTCGACAGACCATGATGCTTTGCCAGAGATGGCCTGCACTTATTGCCCCTGTGATTCCGGATACTGGCTAAGGGTCTTGCTGCCCCTATAGTGCCTTTTTTAGGAAAGGTTCAAATGACTAATTTACCACCATAACAGGAACAGGCAAGCAAAAACTGAGGGTAATGCTGCTCAATGCTGGAAGACTAAATCTCAAAATGCACTCACTCGAGGCACTCCTTAAAATGGAGAACATCAATATCTGTGCAGTAACTGAGACCTGGTTCAAGGCTCTAGAGAGCACCCCTGCATTACCAGGCTATAACTCATACCACACTTTTCAGCCATCTAACCTGGACAAGAACACCAAAAGCGGAGGTGTATCCATATTCATTAAGGATATCCACACCTCCAGGCTAGTTGCACAGCATAATGCATCTGAGGTTATCCAAGTGCAACTAACTCCGAGCAAAACTTAAATCCAAATTGTAGCTTGCTACAGATCCCCCACCATGCCCCAGGATTCCCACTCCTCTTTTCTTGATATACTGTAAAATATTAGGGTTCAACCAAGCACCCTAATAATGGGTGATTTCAACAACCCTACCATTAACTGGAAAAACTACTCATGTACCAACTCCTTCGCTTAACGCTTTCTGGAATTCACAAATTCCAATGCCCTGGATCAAGTTATCCACACCCCCACCAGCGGCAACAATATCCTAGACCTAGTCATTACCAACATGAGTGACCGGTTTTCCACACCTGAAGTCAACTCCTTGTTTGTCAGATCCAACCATAAGCTAATCACCTTAGATATCCGCATCCCGCCCTCACCCACCATTAAGGAAACCACGGTAAAAAAATGTCTCCAAAGCCAACTTCATGCTTCTTAAAACAGAAATGGTGAACGTCATGACACCCATGCAGATGAAAAATACAGTTACGACTTCTGAATCCTACGCAAATGCACTCTATAAGCACTTACATGAGTGCATGGATTGTGCTATCCCAAACAGAACCAAGACGCTATCCTCCAAAAAAAGAAAGCCAAACCGGTGGTCCCCTGCCATAAACAAACTCTACAACAGAAGGAAGAAACTGTTGCAAAAGAGAGTAAAATCCCATGAGTGGAGGAGCTCTCTGGTCAGTCTCAGCAAGAAGATGAGATCCCTTATAAGATCCTCCAAAGCTAGCTACAAAAACAAAATTGCCACTGATTCTAAGGGCAACCACAAAGTATTCTATAGCTATGTCAAGAATCTCAATGGCAACACCCAGATCTGCTCTGAGTTACAGCACAATGGCATGAAAATTACAGAACCAACTGATATTGCCAACATCCTGGCAGATAGGTTCAGTGCTAACTTTTCCCCCCTCTCACCCCCTAAAGGGCCCATATCTATACAGGAAGAATGCAGATTTCCTGTAAACACATCTATGCAGGTAAAAGCTGCACTCTCTAAAACCAAAAAGACAGCATCCATGGGACTGGACAACATCCCAGGCTCTGTTTTACATGAACTCCAGAACGAACTGGCTCCCCACCTATGCACCATGTTCAATCATAGTCTCACATCAGGCTTTGTGCCCACTGAATGGCGCACAGTGACAGTTATCCCACTCCACAAAGGGTGAGCCAGCACTGATCCTGGGAACTATTGCCCTATTAGCCTGACGAGCCTTGCCTGCAAGGCCATACAACGTATCATCATGAAACACATAAACAAAGACATTGGTAACCTCCAAACTCTGAACCCCATCCAGTTTGGGTTTGTGAAAGGCAGAGCATGCCTTCTGAACTTGATTGACTTCTTTGAGGCAGTCAACAAAGCCGTAGACAAGGATAAGGTGGTTCACATAGCCTGTCTTGAACTCGCCAAGGCTTTCAACACCATCCCCCATTCTGGAATTATAGCTAAACTCACTAAACTAGGTATAAATCCCTACGTCAAAAGATGGGTTGCCAACTGGCTCACACTGACAGAACCCACACTGTAAAAGTTGCAGACTCCAAATCTGACTTCAAACCAGTGACAATTGGAGTACCACAGGGTTCAGTCCTGGGACCTTTCCTGTTTGGTATCTACTTTTCTGAAGTACAGGCTTACACAGAAGGCCTCTGGCTAACGAAGTTCACAGATGACTGCAAACTAGGAGCCATAGTCGAGTCCCCAAATGATGTGGACATCCTACAGAAGGGCCTCACTGAGACAGATGCCTGGTGTCAGAGGTATGGCCTCAAGCTCAATCCCAAAAAGTGCATTGTCATCCCCTTTGGTAAAAACTCTGTACCCATGAACTACCACATAAATGGCAGTCTACTTAATGCCAAATGTGTGATAAGAGACCTTGGGACTCAGGTGGACAGCAGTCTCTCCTTTGATAATCACATCGCCACAATAGTCAGGAAATCCTTCTATGTGGCACACCTCATCGCAAAAGGGTTCTCATCCAGGAAAAAAGAGGTCATTGTTCTACTCGGCACTCATTAGACCCATTATAGAGTACAATGCCCCTTTTGGAATGTACCTCACAAGGCATCTGCAGCAGCTGGAAAGGCCACAGAAGTACCTCACAAAGAGGATTACTGACCTCAAACAGATGCCCTACACTGACCATCTCAAAAAACAACAGCTTTACTCTGTAGCATATCGCCTACTCCAAGGAGATCCCTGCCTAACATATAAAGCTATGTTAAACCAAGAGCTGTTGGACATGTTACACCTAAAGAAATCCCAATCCCTCCGAGCTACATGTTCTAGGGACCTAAACCTTGTCACCACAATAAACAGAACATGTTGGAGGGATAGATTCCTGTCCCAGAGATTTCCTATACTCTGGAACAAGCTACCCATCTATGTCAATCAAAGTTCCTCATTAGCACTCTTCAAGAAAAATCTTGATGATTGGATGGGAAATAGGAAATACACCCCGGGGATCACTTCTGTGGCTCTGCTCGACAGGGGCACCGGAAATTAACTTTATTGGGTGGTGTAAGCCAGGTAACCTTGTTTGCTAGGCTTACTTAGGCCCTTGGGCCAATAGCCTAGTACTTACCTATGAATCTATGAAAATATGATTCAGTTTGCTCTGTAATTTGCAGATTACTCTATACTTGCTTTTTATAAAAAAATTATGTAAAAAAGCAATAATTTTAGAGCGACTCTAAATTTATTAAAAAGAGGAGACAGTAAAAATAATTTTATTTGCAGGGGGCAAGCTCCCTTACACCCCCACACTCCCAGTTAATGTTTTATATATATATATATATATATATATATATATATATATATATATATATATATATATATATATATATATATATATATGTCAATTCCAAGATCATACAACAGTGGGGTAAAGGCAAATTCCCTTACTCCAGTGCAATACAATCTTATTCAAATGGCTGCCAGCAAAAACTCCATTAAGAACGTTCACTCATATGAGTGTTCTTTTTTTTTCACAACAATAAAAAGCATTCGCTCTTCTGAACTGCATCCATCTCAACTGCATCCATGTGTGTGTATATGTATGGGTCTACCTGAAAATGCCAAAATCTCGAAACACCGACAACGAGAACACCGACACCGGAAGATTGACAACAGAGAAGACCAACAGTTGAGAATCACGATGCTGAGAACACTGACATATAAAGGTAAGTGTGCGATAGGTATGGACGTTAGGGTCAGGGTGTGGGTAAGGTAAGTGTGCGATAGCGACGATCTGTAGGGTTAGGGGCGGGTTAAGTGAGTTAGGGTTAGGGCGCGGGTCAGGTGAGTGTGCGATAGTGACAGACGTTAGGGATAGGAGCTGTTTAAGTGAGTTAGGGTTAAGGCGTGGGTTAGGTGAGTGTGCGATAGTGACGGACCTTAGGGTTAGGGTTTGGATTAAGGTTAGTGCATAGATAGTTGTGTATGTAAGGTTCAGTGTAGGTTAGTAAGGTTTTTGGTATGCTTGTGTTGTGTGTGTGCTTTTTGGATAGGGGATTTGTTTTGTTTGTTGAGTGTCGGGATTGTGGTTTGTCGGGTATGTGACGTTTCGTGTTTCTGAACTTTCGGTTTTGTGGTGTCGGTGATTTTATTGTCGGTGTTTTAGCGTGTCAGTGTTGTCAGGTAGACCCATATGTACACACACACACACACACACACACACACACACACACACACACATATATATATATATATACATACATAGACACACATGTACATGTGTGTAATACAGTTATAGATCTGTGCAGATGCCCTGTCAAATAATGCACAATATAATGTTATTAATAAATGTGTGCAGAAGTTCTTCCAGGAAATAATGCACAAAAACTCTTGTGCAGGTGTTTTTCTACTGTTGCGAAAAAAATATTCATTAAACCTGTCTAGTTTTGAATTTAAATAATGTAATATGGGCAGCAAGGAGCCTGCATGTCTATCCATTAAGGGTTAGTAATTTTTTTTTTTTTTTACTATTTACCTGTAAAATGTTATTACTTATTCATCTACAAACAATTGGTCAAGGAACTATTGTATTATACACTGGTAAATAAATACAATTAAAATATAAATAGAACAAATAAACCATCAAAGTACAAGCCGTGGAGTAATAATAGTATACTATTTCTGAATGTGTCTGATACTGTCTGGTTTTCAAGTTTGGTCACTTAGGATTTCCCATCAGGATCAGACAATGCCATATGTTAGTAACTTTCAAGGTAACCCCATCAAAACATGGCATTTTGTTATGTTACTGCTTATACCCTTGTAACATTCTGCATGCTAGATACCACAGGCTTGCAACATGGCTTGAAAATATAATACTCTACAGAGAAGAAAGAGACAAAGCCATTACCCTTTATAAACAAACATGTATGGAACAACACAAAAACTCCTACAGGCATCTCAGGGAATAAATGTTAGACACTTGTCAGGCAGGCTATAAGGTAATATAGCAATAACCCACTCCTGGGTGTGGGTAATGCTGGATTTACCGGCGGTTGGTGTGGTCACGAGAGCGAAGCCCGAGTGGCCAAACAAAGCCAACCGTGGGTAAATCCAGCATTACCCACACCCAGAAGTGGGTTATTGCTATTATACAATGACATTATTTAAGAAAAAAATAATTACTTTTCTTAAATAATGGCATTGTATAATGCCTCCTTGCTGCCCTTCCACAGCTGTCTGGTATTCTGCGGCAGTTCTGATGTACTGCGCATGCGTATGCCTACGCAGTACATCAGAGCTGTGGGCAAAAGCAACAGAGAAAGAAAGATCTCTGTTGCTTTTTACAAACTGTTTCATTATGTTAAATGGGTTTAACATAGCGAGACAGCTTTAAAAAAGCAACAGAGAATCTCTGTTGCTTTTTTAAAGCTGTCTTGCTATGTTAAACCCATTTAACATAGCGAGACAGTTTTGAAAAAAGCAACGGAGAAAGCAAGATCTCCGTTGCTTTTTACAAACTGACATAGTGAGACAGCTTTAAAAAAATAAACGGAGAATCTCCGTTGCTTTTTTTAAAGCTGTCTTGCTATGATAAACTTGTTTAACATAGCGAGACAGTATGAAGCAATGGAGATCTTGCATTCTCCGTTACTTAAAAAAAGAGTTATAGTAATGGAAAAAGTCTGGGCGACCGAACCTTTTTTCCATTACTATAACTGATTTACAACATGCACACTGACCAATCAGCATGCACGTTTTTGAATATTAATGGGGGGGTCATTGTATAATGGCATATAAACGTCAATGGCCAAACCATAATACGCCATTTATTTTCTAGAAGGGCATTAATAACTCCAGTGAAAAAAACACTAGGCCATCCATCACATCATGAAATATCTGAAAGATTTAAAACCTGTCCTGTAACTATTTTGGTCTTCATAATGAAAGCCTAGCACCTTTCATTATAAAACTGGCAAACACTGCACCTGTGTTCAAACAGTTTAATAAAATTAAAACAACACTCTCGATCTGTAGATAATCTCCCCCATAAAACCTTCAACAGGTTGCACATTTTATTAATTATCCTGTCACCATGCTGTCCATCAGAAGTATCATAGAATGGGGTTTCTCAGTACATCAAAACTATCATAATCCTTTACACTCCAAGAATGGAGACACAAAAAAACTTGAGAACTGTTAGTATCCCAAGCCCTTTGTTGAATGTATTAAAATAATTGATAAGTAGCTTACACATTACTTTCTTAGCTGTAAGACCTTCTTACAAACTCAGCATGGTTTCACAGCTGTCCGTGTAGTGTACACATCACTTTGAAACTCCAAATAATCTATAGAAGGACAAACACACAGTCATAATATTCCTTGATATTTTTTTTCAAAAGCAGTTGATCTTGTGGATCATGTCATACTGATCAGCCGAATCAGAGCTGATGGCTGCTACTGTAGAAACCATAAAATTGTCTGCCAGTTTCTAGCTGAAAGGAAACAAGCCATCTCTTGGCAGAACACTCTATGTGAACAATATTTCCCAAAAATTGAAGTCCTCTGGGACTCAGTTCTTGGACTTCTCTTCTCATTTTAGATGAATTCAGTATGATTGCTCAAATGTTCTCTACTGCATTAACACTAAAGAGGATTTCTTTAATTAATTACAGCAAGGTAGAGTCTTAGCTGGATGTCCTTACATTCACTGCTGCAGTATTCCTAAGTATATGTTTTTTCCTGCCACTGAAGCCTAACATCCGGCGAGTCTTCCAAAGACTTCTGAATTTAAAAAGTATGCTGAACGTCACCATATACTCTCTGCATAAAGTATGGCATAAAGATGATGTTCAGGCCTACCAAAACAGAACTTCTTTGCCGCCAATCTGAACATCTGTTTTATACCATTTGTCTGTTTACCTGCATCCATTTTCTGTCAGTTGAATGCATTTTTGTTCTCCAGTGACTTCCTACATCTATTTGCTAGTTTTGCAAATTAAGTTCCCCATTGGGGATTTAGATTTTTCTTGTTTTTTGTGTTCCTTGGAGTTAATGTCATCCAGGAAGGGTAAATGCCAGTATGGGAGACAGATTGCCCATAAAACCTGCCACAATAAGTGTCATTTTTGCTTAGGTGCTTCTCATGCCCATACATCCTGTTCTATTTGTCAGGCGTTTGTTCCAAAAACCCTCCACAGTAAACTTTCTTCCCTTTCCTTCTATCTTGAGATTCAGCGTCTTAACCTTCTCACTAAAGATATAATGGAAGGAATCTCCTGTCCTGAGGGTCAGCTGCTAGGGAAGAAGAAGGTGAAAAAGGTAACTGGAATCTTCCACTGGCCAGCCTCTGCCAGATGTTTCTGCTGAAGTCGTTGCAAACCTGGAGACTTGCCCAGCAGTGAGGATCTGACTGATGGCACATCCAAAGATGCTTTGCAGGCATCCATCATGGATGTTGAGAGGAAACCACCATTGATTTTTTTCTGAGGGGCCTAGGGTAGTTCCTCAGGTTTTAGTTGGGGAAGAAGTTCCTGCTACGGTTCTCGACTGTCATCCTGGATCTGAGCTTTGTCAGGACATTCCCTTTAAAAGAAACAAAAATATTAAACATGTTTCTTTTGTTCCTAGGGATCCACAAAGTGAGTGGCAGGCTTTTACTCAGGGGTTATTTTATGCCTTAATGCCCTTACAGCCTCCTCATGGAGTTTCAGTTCCTGCTCTTCCTTGGTCCTCTACTCCTATTAAAAGGCCAAGAGACCAGGATTCTTCTGAGGATGATTTGGATTCTGCTGACAAATCCCTAACTTATTCTAATCAAATTCCTTCTCCTTTGGATTATGGGTCAGATGAGGAGAAAGCTATTAGTCCTGATGTTCCTTTGGAGGAAATTTCCTTTAGGGACGCACTCTCTAGGATGATGGATTTTTTTAAGTGGGGTTGCAATCTGGTCTCTAATATCCATAAGACATACTGTGAGTTGTTGGAGTTGGACGCTCCTAAACTTGCGGCTATTCCTCCTGTCTTGGATGCTTTACTGGATGTTTTCTCCAATGCCTCTCAGGTGCCTGATTCTCTTCCCCCACTCCCAAGAAGTCTGAAAGGTTTTATAGGGTTTCTGAGGATTGGTCTTTTTTATATAAATGTCCTGCTGTTGATCCCTCAGTAGTGTCCGTAGCCTCTGCTAAGACATTGCTTCCTTTGCCCAAGTTATTGCCTTCTGACAAGGACAGCAGAACTATGGACAGGCTGGGCAAAAAGATTTACAATTCTAGCTTTTAGGGCTATTGATTATCAGACCCATATGTCTAGGCATGTGTTGGTTCTTCTTTCTCAGGCCTGTCAACTTATTTCTGATTTTTCAGACTCTGAGGATAAAACTTTGGTTCTTTCCTTGCTAGGGATTTCCTCTCAGGTTGTTCATCATTCTATTAAATGTAGTTATGATGCAGTGGATGCCTCTTCTAGGGCTGCTGTTTTTGATTCAGTGATATGGAGGAATTCTTGGCTTAGCCTCCAACTTCAACCTGATGATATTAAAGCTAAGTTGATGGGTGCTCCTCTGGATTCTAAACTTTTGTTTTGGGAAGTTGCTGATGGTTCCCTTCAGGACAAGGGTAAGGCCGTACTGGAGCTTAACCATGTGTTTGTTTCTCCTGCACCTAAATTTCAGAGAAACTACCCTGGTAAGCCTGCCTTTGTTTATAGGCAATCCCATCTTTCTACTAAAGGTAGGAAGACTGGCAAATGGGCTTCTCCTGCTAAGGCTACTCAATTTTCAGGGACTCTGAAGCCTGCCTTTCTAGACAAACCAGGTACTGTGTAACTATCTGTCCCTTCCCAGCCTCATTCCTCTTTCTCTTCACCTTTGTCTTTCTCTTCTAGTTTGGCTTCAGATCACTCAGGATTCTTGGGTTTTGTCAGTCATTTGTCAAGAAACTTCATCGTGTGGAAATCCCATCCTCCTTTTATGGGCATTCTTCAGCCTCCTCAGAAACATATTCCCTTTTTACCAGAGGTTCTTTAATATCTCTTGTCTCAGGGTACTATTCAAGAGGTGCATGTTTCGCAAAGGAGGAAAGGGTTCTACTACTGACTATTTCTAGATCCCAAAAAAGAGGGCACTAGGAGACCTATTCTAGACCTCTCACATATAAACACTTTTCTAAAGGTACCTTCCTTTCAGATGTTGTCCCTTCAGATTCTGTTTCCTCTCTTGCTCCCTCAGGCTTATATGGTGTCCAGATCTCAAGGATCTCCATATTCTGATCCATCCTCTTTTCAGGAAGTTTTTGCTTCCTGGCATTTTCAGTTCTCTGCTTTGCCCTTTGGACTTTGGACTGCCCTAAGGGTGTTCACCAAATGTCTTGCTCCTGTGATTGCCTTTTGCAGACTTCAAGGGATCCAAATATTTCCCTACTTGGATGACCTGTTGATTCAGGCATCCTTTCCAGAGACCCTTTTGAAAAATCTTCATTTTGCTGTAGCTCTTCTTCATTGCCTGGGGTTCACTGCAAATTTCAAAAATTCTTCTCTAACTCCTTCTCAGGATCATGTTTTTCTGGGTTTCAGGATTCAGACAGTGCCAATGCTTGCATCCTTGCCCCCTCCAAAGGCCTTAACTCTCATTTTTTTCTTTCACAATCTCCTTCCACTGGCTTCCATTACCCCTAGGGAGTTTCTGAGAGTTCTGAGTTTCATGGTATTCACCATTCCAATGCTTCCTCTGGCCAAACTTCATATGAGAAAGTTTCATTGATTTCTGAAGTCAGTGTCACTTCAATATGCTTATCCTCTAGAATTTGTAGTTCTTCTTCCTTGTCTCAGACAGGAACTTCTCTGTTGGGTTCAGCAGTTGTCTTTGAATCCAGGGATCCCTTTTCCCCTCCCCAGGAATTGTTCACACATGCTACAAACTCAGACATGGGATGAAAGATGACTTTTGACTCACTAAAGGTACAGGGGGTGTTGTCACCTCGTCAGCAGAAATAGCACATCAATATCAAGCACATAAGGGTTCTTCTGCTAGCCTTTCAGTCTCTCTTTTCTCCGGGGGCCTCTGAAATTATTCACAGACAATACCACAGTGATGGTATATCAACAAGCAGGGAGGGATGAGATCTTATCTTCTTTGCCAGTTGGCACTATTGGTATGAGAGCTTGCTGTCAATTGTCAAGTGAATCTTCAGATATTTTATATCCCGTCCAGTCAGAACATTATGCCAGACACTCTGAGCAGGTCCTTAACTCAGTCCCATGTATGGATGTTTCACAGGGATGTGTTACTGGACATTATCCACAAGTGGGGTACTTCTCAAGTAGATCTTTTTGCCTCCCCTCTGAACAGACAACTTCCTCTGTTTTGTGCCAGTGTCCCAGCTCCTCTGGTATGGAAGGTGGATACCCTCTCATTCTGTTAGAAGGGGATGTTTCTTTATGCATTCCCTCCCCTTCCTCTCATTCCGAAAATCCTGTTAAAAATTCAACAGAATGCTCCCAAAATCTTGTTGTTAACTCCCTTTTGGCTATGACAGCGTCTTCTTCTGCATCTAGCCAGGGGCAATCACCACAAGTTACCTCACAGAGTGGATCTAATCACACAAGACAAGGGATCTCTTATCCATCCCCACCTGTCCATGCTTCAGCTGACACTGTGGGTGATAGGATTTTGATTCTTCATAGACGTCTTTTTTCTGAGGATGTGCTGCAAGTCCTGCAGGATGCCAGGAAACCTATGACTAGGCAATCCTACTTATCCAAATGGAAGAGGTTTTCTTTTTGGTGTCTCCCTAGTAAACTGGAACCACTTACTGTGGATATTCCTTTGCTCTCTCTTATTTGTGTGAGTTGCTCAGTACTGGTTTGGCCTATTCTTCTATTAAGGCCCACCTCTATGCTATCACTGCTTGTCTGCCTTTTTCTCCCCCTTTAGCCACTAGATCTGAGGTGAAACAATTTCTTAAAGGCATCCTTAATATTAGACCTTCCAGGAAGCCTGTTCCTACTCCCTTGAATCTTAATTTTCGTTTGGAGAAGTTGACTCAGGCTCATTTTTAGCCTGTTGCTTCAGCTTCCTTGCAACATTGTTCCTGGAAGACTGTTCTCTTATTGGCACTTACTTCTGCCAGATGGGTGTCTGAGTTGCAGACCCTTATGGCTTGTCCTCTTTTTTGATTTTTCATGAGAACAGAGTGCACTTGCTCACTAACCCATTTCTGCAGAAGGTAGTTAATGTGTTATCACTTAATCAGTCTATTAATCTGCCTACTTTTTATCCCCTCTCCACAAACTGTCAGTGAGAGGGTGCTGCATACTTTGGACATACATAGGCAACATAGAGTTTATTTGTATCAAGGCTATTAGAAAATCTGATCAGTTGTTTGTTTCTTTTCATCCTATTTCTTCTTGGATTTCTAAGGCTATTTCCTTTTGTTTACACTTTTCATGGTGAGAGCCTTCCTTTTTCAATTAAGGCTCATTCTACTAGGACTGTGGCTTCTTTTGGTGTTTTTCTAAAGGGTTTAGATACCAATTCTATTCTTGAAGTTGTGTTAAATCTTACCATAATAGTAGATGTCCTTGCCTTCACTGCTGCAGTATTCACTCCCTCCCTCCATCCCCTTAGTTCTTTGCCTTCATGGATGTACACATTACCTCTTGGGTTACTTGGACCAGTGTTCCTCCTGGGGAAGTCAGTTCTGTTTTGGTAGGCCTGAACATCACTTTTATGCCTTATGTTATGCAAGGAGTAAATGGTGACTTTCAGCATACCTTTTAAATTCAGAAGTCTTGGGAAGACTGGTGGGACATTGGGCTTTCGCGGCAAGGAATCCCATATAGTTAGAAATACTGCAGCATTGAAGGCAAGGATATCTACCATTATGGTAAAATTTTACACAACTGTACTTTCAGCCACTCTTCAAGTGAAGAGAAAAAAAAGCACTTCACTGTAATAAGCCGATCCATATATTGTAAGAAATCAGTTTATTACACTTAGATCTACTTCCCCCCTTCGATTCCACTCAACCAGGTGGCCAAATGCATGATATGTACACCTCCCGCCAGCCCCAGCCATTCAGGTCTGGTTTCTGTGTCCCACCCCTAACCCACCCTCAACTAATTTCTTTTAAACTATACCAGACTGTTTGTTACAAATGTAGCAAACAGTTGTCACAGTTTGTACCCTGCCTGCATGGAGTGCTATGGTGCTCATATTTTAGTTAAAAAAGAAATCTTCTTTTTAAACTGTAGCAGACAGTTGCTTCAGGTTATACCCTGCTTGCATGGAGTGGTACAGTGCTCAGGTTTTAGTTAAAACAAAAACGTTTTTTTTGTACTTGTAAACTGCAGCAAACAATTTGCTACAGTGTAGCAAACAGTTGCTAAGTTTAGATCACATACAGAGCACTACAGCACTCGAGTTTGATCACAAAAGCCGGTGTTGTATTAACAAAAGATCGGGATTGGCTGGTTGCACTCCTCACCACTTTTCACCCTGGGCAGGTTCCGCTCTCATCCTACCCTAGCTACACTACTGATGAATCAAAAAAACTGCGTCAGTATAAATAGATTTACTGAAAAAAAAATATTATCTCTTTTGCTAAACACAAACAAATGTCTACCTCTCTTTTCAACCACCAAAATAACCAAATAATCTACAGTCATGGATTTATGAAGCAAATGGAAACCTGCAGATCTTTCAGCATCCTTATATATGTCAAATTCTTTTTAGAGTGCATGTGCAAAAGTGTATTAAGAAACAAACTATAAACCTGAAAGTCTGTACAGAAAAAACATTCCTCACTCCTGACTCCGTAATTATTCCTGTATGAGCACTACTCCTAACAAAATTATTGAAATCTAATCATGGACAATTTAGATAAATCACTATCTAACCAACTTGATAGTTGATATTATAAAATGGCTAAGTTTGCAAGTTCTTATCTCCCATTATTGCTGCTCTGCAATTCAGAGTCTAAGCTGAATAGCATTTAAACAGAAAAAGCTAAATGACCACAACATATTCATTTTCAAACTTCTAATTGCCCTCATCATTTAAGTCCCTTTTCCTAGCAGAAAATGACCAGAAATCTACAGTCTTCCAAGATTTATTTTCTCCATATCCCAGCAATTCTATCAAAAACTAGTGACAAAGTAGTGAGATGTTTCATTTGTTCACACTGGAATACTCTGCCTGTATATATAATAATGATAAAAAGTTTATCCCAGTTCAAAAGAATGCCTCAGGCAGTACAACGTCCTGGAGAAAGATTGTTTGGAATGTTTGTTTTCTTTTAGTCTGCAGAGCTGCTACCATTAGAATATTTAACCCAAAGATATGGCTGACAACATGTTGGAAATAAGCACTATCTTAATTCATAATTTTTTTAGTCAACTTAAACTGAATACCTAGTTTTTGGAATTACCACTTCTTATTAACTACACCTGCTTTAGCACCATTCATTACCATCTGCTTTGCTTTGTACACATGACTAGTTTTGAGCTTTAACAATCTCATCATCAGCCTCCTTTTTCACATTTCCTACATGGGGGTCAGGTTGTCACATCAACTGCTGGCACCTGTTTCAATTCAGTGGCATTTTCCAGTCTTCTTCGACAGTTATACCTGGCTGTCACATGTCTTCTCTCAGCCAATCTATTCATTTCTCTGCTGCATACCCCTTCTTTTCTGTTTGTCCCAAATTTCTTCAGCAGATCGTTTTCTGCTTTCATGCATATGTGCCCAAACCACTGTAATCTGTTCTCTTTGACCTTCTCTGCAGTTGGAGCTACTTGGGCTTCTGCTCTTATGTCATCATTTCTTCATCTGTCCCAGAGTGTGCATCCTGCCACCCATCTTAGACTTTTCATCTCTAAAACCTCTGTCTTCCTCAAGTGCACTGCCTTCACTGTTGCAAAAACAACATTTAAAACAAGAAAGCT
The DNA here is from genome assembly GCF_019279795.1 of Protopterus annectens. Taxonomy (NCBI): domain Eukaryota; kingdom Metazoa; phylum Chordata; order Ceratodontiformes; family Protopteridae; genus Protopterus; species Protopterus annectens. The sequence goes on along the minus strand of NC_056735.1, from coordinate 1,433,042,923 downwards.
GCAGCACCAAGAAAATATCAACCTGGGACAGGAATGTGATATTAAGGAACTTGAGCAGGAAGGAGGGTATAAATATATGGGAATAGCTGAAGGACTGGCAATAAAATATGAATAAATGACAGTAAAACTCAGGAAGGAATACTTGAAAAGACTAAAATTTAATAATGAAAACTGCCTTGATGTTTAGGAATAAAGTCCAATTTGCTCTTCCTGTTCTAACTTTCAGTTTCAGGGTGATTGACTGTCTCTAAAACATATTGGATCAGTTGGATATGAAAAGAAGAAAAATGCATCATGTTTATCAAATGATATATAGAAATCAGTGAATACAAATATTATATATGCCTTGTTCTGAAGGAGGTATGGGCTCCTCAAAATTGATGTATAGATCTGCAGTTGTGGAACTATATACATATCCGCTGAGCTCATCATATCCAAACATAGATTTAAAAAAGATGAGGAGAAGTCTAAGATGAGATCTTTATTGGAAATCAAGCCAGAAAGGGACAAAAATCAAACAGAAAGAGAACATGCCAATAAATAAATAAATAAATAAAAGACAAATATAAGGAAAAGGGTCAGATGAGAAGGAAAGAAAAATGAAAAATCCATAAACATAATGGCAAGTGCAGAGATCTCCAGGAACCACCTCATGTTGACCAAAATTTGACCCAGGAATGCTTAAGGAGAGGGGAATTAAAATCAGTAGCAATAATGAAATTTTAATAATGTGGGCCCATGATAATGGACAACATGCATGCAGGTTTACAAAGTCAAGTGAAAAGGTGGGAAAAACAGACAAACGCAGTTTATGTAAAACAGAATTGGAAACAGTCACACATCTTTTTGCTGGAAATGATGCACTCAGGGCAGAGGGCCTGTGTAGTGAAAGGCACAATAATGTGGCAAGACTGCTGCATTGAGGATTGAGCAAACACTGCAGTATAGAAGTATCTGATAAGTAAACATGAACCACAAAGCATTGTGGAGAATGATGAAGTTTGTATCACATGAGATCACTCATTTGCAACAGTTCAAAAAAAAAAAAAACAGATGCAAAAAAAGCAGCTATAGTAGTCAACGAAAATATCCTGCAGTGGTGGTGCTGCGGTAGCATTGTCGCCTCACAGTAAGACGTTTTCCTGTTTGATTCTCAGCTAGAGCATCTTCTGTGTGGAGACATGCGTGAATGGGCGTACCTTCGTTGAAGGTTGTGTGTCAGAGCTGGCAACTTGGCACGTAAAAATCTACTGCCAATCATTAGCGGACCGGAGTTCCACTGTGGCGACCCCTAACCGGGAAAAGCCGAAAGACGCAACAAGTAGTCAACGAAAATAAGACAAAAGTAGCATTGATCCCTGAAATTGCTACATTCAGTGATTAATGTGTCTTACATACAAAGAGAGAGAGAGACATAGTCATAAAATACCAGGATTTCCAAGAGTAATATAGATGAAAATTACCCAGACATTCCAATGATAGTAGTAGCAACGTGCCTAATAAAAAAGAATGTACATTCATACTATACTAAACAGTCTGGTTGATATCTAAGACAGCGTCCACAAAATAATACATAATACATGAAGCATGTGACATCTCTGAAAAGGAAATTAGACATATATCTAATAATAACATTACATCCAATCAATTTTATGTAGTAGGTAGCACAGGTTTTACAAATCATCAAATATGCCACAGGAATATCAATCTCTGCAAAAGAAGGCAATAACATGGCTATTCAAGGCTTTGAATCTACAAAGCTAATATTTCAAAACAGAAATAGCAAGACTCCTTCTTGTTAAGCTAAGCAAGTTTAAGCACAATAGGGGTGTGATTCCATACACTTATTTGTGCATTTGTCCTAGTCAATTTTTGATCTGATCACTTAATATAGTGAATGTGCACATCTACTGGAAATATATATATATATATATATATATATATATATATATATATATATATATATGTGTGTGTGTGTGTGTGTGTGTGTGTGTGTGTGTGTGTGTGTGTGTGTGTGTGTGTGTGTGTATAGATATATGGGTCTACCAGATATTATCAAAATTTCACTTACCTGAAAGTTATATCCACAAGATGATATCGCCAAAAACTTTATTTTAATGAAAACCTGGATCACCGGAGTTTAATTACAGGAAACTTACCACTTGCCACCATGCTGAACGTTGTCCTTTTCCCCACTATAGTGCGATATCAGAGTTGGTATATTTAGTTAGGGGGTGGGGGGTGCAGCCCCCCACATGGAGGATGTGGAGATGAAGCCCCCCACATGAGTGGGTTTGATTTGCTTTTGTTCATTTATTTATTTTTTTTTTTTTTTGTGATGACCAAGTGGTTCGCTTCCTGGAATAAAACTCCAGTGATTCGGGTTTTCTTTAAAATAAAAGTATCTGCAAAGTCGTCTCATGGATGTGATTTTTGGATAAGTGACAGTTTGATAATATAAAGTAGACCCATATATATATATATATATATATATATATATATATATATATATATATTTTTATATTTATTTTTTTCTTGTTGAAAAAAATAAATAACTTAACTGTTACTCTTACTGTTTCTCGAGACCTTCTCAAGTTCCTTTAAAAAAAGAAAAAAAATTGTCTTGCTTCACTTTTAAGGCTGCCCGACATAACATCTACGCCACTTTCAGAATAAGGCAGCCATGCCTTATTACAGAACTTTCTGTCTTCTACAGAAGGCAGAACCATAATTAGAAAGTGGCTCTTCGGGCTGTTGTATGAAGAACTAAGGAGCCATTTCAATTGGCTCAGACCACCTCAGATGACTGAGTCAGACTGACGCAGCCTGAGACTGAGAGTAAAATAGCTAATGTAGTAGTAGGAAAAAATATGACCACAGGATCTATTTTTTACCCAAGCCCTAAGTGTTCAATTGTCTAACATATAGGAAGGTAAGCAATTTGTGTGTGTGTGTGTTTGTGTTGGGGAGTGGTTAGATGATCTCAGCTGTCCATAAGACATGTCATAATATCAGAATTTTTTGCCTCATGGTTTGGTATGATCCTCATAAAGTTTGAAATCAAAGAAGATTGCAGTCATTAAATAATGATGACAGACATTTAAGTTTCAAACTTAATAGCCTTCACAAAAGCTTGCTAACACAAAGCCTGTTATTCAAGTAAGTTGCTATGTATATAAAGGAATATTTGTCCTTCATTTTGGTCCTTTGTCCACCATTATGTTTTGGCTTTCTTCTAGATTTTTGAGCTAAGAGGTTGAGACTTATGTGTATGTGGGAGAGGGGTTGCAGTAGGCTGCATACTATATTCTAACATCAGTGATCTATGAAGATAAATGCCCATGTGCCAGTTACTTATGCATTTATTCCTTAATCTAATTGCAGTCAAACATCTAGGGTATATAGTTAGTCATGCAAGTGGCTGTAATTGCTGGTTTTGTGTGTGTGTGTGTGTTTGTGTGTGTGTGTGTGTGTGTGTGTGTGTGTGTGTGTGTGTGTGTGTGTGTGTGTGTGTGTGTGTGTGTGTGTATTTATACAGTCAGACATCCTGTAATATTCATGCCATTTATCAGATTCAGGCAGAATGCTGACTCAGTCATGGCTTGCACTTACTTGGCCAGTTAGACACACAAGTAAAAGACATCTGGCTGTATGTACATTATATAGTACAAATACATATGTAGTCATAATGAAATGAAGGACTATCTCAGTCTGACCTAACCTACACAGATGATGTACACCGAACGCATTTTCTCATCTATGTGATTTATACTGGATCAGTAGTGTACTTCTGTTATCCAAAGTACCTTGCATTATGCACAGTATTATTTTTTAGTAGTGACAAAGCAACATAATTTAATCAGACGTATGAGTGTCAGTGGAAAAGAACAAGTCAGACTTTCAGGAATTTGAACTCACTGTGTTAATGTTACATGTCACCCAGGGTTGCTGGGTCCTTACATGTTGGGCAAAAGAGCTCATGACATTTAGGTTGCCCATTACACAGTATTAATTGTTCATACCATTCATCACAGTCTGACAATTGTTAGTCTTTCTAAGGGGCACATAGATTATAATATATATAGATAGATGTGTGTATGTGCATGAGTGTGTATGTGTTTATATATATATGCACACACAAACACACACACACACACACACACACACACACACACACACACACACATATATATATATATATATATATATATATATATATATATATATATATATATATGGGTCTACCTGATAACACCGACACACCAAAACACCGACATCGAAATAACCAACACGAAAAAAAAATAAAGTTCAAAAACATGAAACTTCACATGCCAGACAAACCAAAATCCCAACAATCAACAAAACAAATACCTTTCCCAAAAAACACACACACAACACAAGCACACCAAAAAGCTTACAAAAGTACACTAAACCTTACATACACAACTATCTATGCACTAACCTTAACCCAAACCCTAACCCTAAGGTCCGTCACTATCGCACACTTACCTTACCCGCACCCTAACCCTAACTCACTTAATCCACTTCTAACCCTCAAGTCCATCACTATCGAACACTTACCTTACCCACACTCTTGCCCTAACTCACTTAACCCCCCCTAAACTTAAACTCCATCACTATCGCACACTTACCTGACCCGTACCCTACCCTAACGTCCGTCACTATCACACACTTACCTTACCCACACCCTGACCCTAACGTCTGTCCCTATCGCACAGTTGCCTTAACATGTCGGTGTTCTCAGCATCGGGATTCTCAACTGTCGGTCTTCTCTGTTGTCGATCTTCCAGTGTCAGTGTTCTCATTGTCGGCATTCTGCAATTTTGGCGTTTTCAGGTAGACCCATATATATATATATATATATGTGTGTGTGTGTGTGTGTGTGTGTGTGTGTGTGTGTGTGTGTGTGTGTGTGTGTGTGTGTGTGATATAATTATAATGACTGGATTGTCAACATACACAGGATTAAAAGTAAATATCCTCTCTCTAAGCACAAAACTGCCAGTGAAAAGTGAAAAGCAACAAAAGTAAGAGCACTGACAGTACCACAGCTGGGAAATTCATTACAAAAATAAAGAAAGAATCAAAACAAAGTTACAAAGAATAAATCCTTTTGATTTTTTCTTTATTTTTGTAATAAATTTCCCAGCTGTGGTACTGTCAGAACATACACAGGATACCTGCAGAATGCTGTATCATATGGGGCCTGCACCTACATTATACAGATAAACGGGAAATATACTGGTAGTTTCTGTATGGAGATATACTGCAGGAAAATTCATAGAGATGATGATATTAAAGAAAATCTCAAATTCACGTATACACACAGTTATATTCTACTGGGTCCATTTATCCACCATACTCATGTAATCAGAATCTTATACTGCAGCTATTTTTGCAAAATTTGATACAGATACATATTATTTTATTACTGAAGGTAGAACATACATATTACAGTGAATGAGTGGAAAAAAAACAGTTGTGATCCACCATTTAGTAAGCCAGTACATTGAATGGGAAGGTGTTATGGTGTGGAATATCTCACTTATTGTAGAGTTCTGGCACAACAAGGCAAACCTTGGAGATCCATTCTTAAAGCAACTGTGGCATCCTCCCATGTAGGTCATTGTATCAGTTACTTACCTGCACGCCTTCCAGTAAATTCCTGTTTATCTGAGAAGCTCCCTGTTGACAGGTTCACATCCTATTATCATGTGCAATGTATATATGAAGAAGGGAATTGCATTGTTTTTCAACACTGGAATTATATATATGAGTTTGCCATCAATTGCTGTTCAGGTATCTCAGTGACACTCAGTTATACACTGACTTTTGAGACCATTGAATTCCTATCTGGGATGCTGTGTATGTCTTCTGTCACTGATGTGTACTGCATGACACATGTCTTGCATGAGGGCTACACATTTCTTATGCTGCCTTGGCACAGTGTGCACCCTGTAGTATGGTATAACGTCAGACACACCGTGCTTGTGGTCTGCCATGTCAGTTATGTCTTTTTATCACATTTCAGTTTTGCACCCTATCTGCTTGTGGCCTGCTACCTACGCCCACACCCCTTCCTGCACTTATGCAGCCACCATCTTACACACACTTCAGTCAACATATGCATTGAATATATTTTGGCATTATGTGTTACAATGATATTGCAACATGCAGGGCATACACATGCAAGTATGTCTGTAGCAGCTGATGTATGTGTGCTACATTCCTCCTTCTCTAACAATTGGATATTTCTCTCCTAAATTATTTCCAGTTATTTCCACATTGTATATTAATGTAGCAACAAGACACAATTTAGGTACGTGTATAGTGTGGTAGGGTATAGCATGGTATGTATGATGTTCCACATATACAAGTCACAGACAGATTGCTGTGGATGTCATGTGTGGTGTTGGTATACAAAAAGCAAAGGATGTTTATCATGTTGACCTTTGTACATATGTACACCTTGTGTGTCATGACTCAAAGTTCTGAGCCAGATATTGACCTGTTGCTTGAAGCAACAGATACAGCTGCAGCCTTTGTCACCCACACTTAGATGTTCTGTCCCTTGTGTCCTCCCAATCATCTTGTGAAGCCTATGATACCTCCTCTTCAGACATGTAAGGTTCTTTGGGATAAGCCCCTATATTTGGATGTGACCATATTGTGTAACATAGCATACACAGTGGCTATTTGTGCAGCCTTTTGTGATGTGTATTGCATATCATCTCTAGATGTGTCCAGATATGTAATTTCAGCATGTCAGACACTTGCTCATTGGTGTTCTGTGTCACAATGTGCACTCTGTTGAAAGCATTCACAATTACAGTCACCTGTTGTTACAAATGGACAGAGCATTAGCATGGTAATAGCACACAACTGTATGGGTGCATACAAGGCATTTGTAATATACAGTTCTTAGAAAAATGCCTTTGGGCCACTCTCCCGCCACATAGTTGCATCAGTCACACTTCCAGGGTGTGCTGCCATCAGGTTAATATTAAGGCTATCTGCTGAGGACACTACCTGACAAAAGAGCAAAGGCCACCCTTTTCTGTTGAATTACAGTTCTTTTTCTCTCCATAATGGGTTTTGATTGGTACATGGATGCAATCAGTAACACCAAGGATACGGACAAATTTTGCTATTGCATACAAACATTCCATGGCAGTCTGGAACTCATATGGTGTTATTGGTAAGTGGATGAACGTATCTGCCTTGCTGCATAACTGCCATGAATCATCTCAGTATGCAACTAGTAGCTGTCCGGGACACCCCTACAGTATCAGCCATATGTCACTGGAATGTCCCAGAGGCCAGTATACAAAGGTTTAGGCACACCATTGTTTTTTTTAAATACATGAACTACAGTAACTTGTCCAGTTTCACATTAAATCACAAATTGAATTCCCTTTTTTCCACAGTGGTTTATTTCATTATCTTCTTAGGAAAACTTATTTCCACCTTTAGTTCTAGTTTATTTTAATTTGCTGATAATGTCATTATAGCATCTATATTTAATTTGTTATAGCATGCATTGCCTTGCTTAAACCATGTATTTTCCTTTCACAGTTCCACTGCCTACATATAGGAACTCCTTTATTTACTATGTTAGCTTGCTTGTCTAACTGTATATTTATTATTCAAAAATGTTCTGCACTTTTTCAGTGGACTTTTGTTTTAGCTCCTTTTCATCTTTTCCTCAATGGTGCCATGCTGCTGTTAAGGAAATGACAATACTAAAAAAATAACACTTTGACATCGTCAGCAAAGCAGATGACATTTTATTTTTCTTATGACCAACAACATTTTTTTTTTCATTATTATTACTAAGATGCACTTTATTTTTGTTAGATATTTATAATCAAGAATGACAAATATTGCATTTTTTTGTATCAAATGTGCTTAACATTTTAGACAGTTTGTCTTTAAAATAACAAATGTCTGACACAATTTAGAATTGCATGTTTATAAAACAATATAAGATGACACATTTGGCCTTGCAGAAACACTGGATTTGCATTTAAGACAATTTACAGAGTACATATGTAAGTGCATACAGTTAATTTAAAAAAATAGGAAACTCACATTTTAGTTGTGCTGTGCAAATCACAAATAAACGTTACTTATAATACATATACTTATTAAAGTTTCAAACATGTAGCCTTATATAAAAGATGCATTAGGTGATACTGGAATAGCTACATTAAAACATTGGGTGACATTGTACAGAATGTTTTTTAGGCTTAATAGTCCTTAGTCTTGGGACTTGTGCTATCATAAATGAAAGCTGCTGGCCTTTTTGCTATTTGATGCACACACACACACACACACACACACACACACACACACACACACGCACACGCGCACGCACACACACACACAGATAATATGACTGCAGTTATAAAGAATTTAGTCTAAGGTTACAAAATTGTAAGCAGAAATGGGCACACAGTACAATTTTAGATAAACTAGCTCTACCAACTTATGTGTCATGGAACATGCAACTGACCACGCTAAAATATTATAGCATTACTTTCTAAGTAATGATAGGATTTGTGATGGCATTTTCACTACAAATATTCCTCCTTTTATGTCTTTTTAACTTTAGAAGACATACTTACTAAGTTCAGTTATTTAAACAATAAATTATTGTTCTGTGATGGCCATATTTTTGCAGTACAGCATAACTGACATGACATAAATTAATACATGTTTAATGTCACTTATTCATTCATGCAGAACTTTGATAACACTCTGTCGACACAAGGCTCTTAATTTGACAGCACATTTTTTCATAGTTATTTTATTTGAAGCATCATCTTTTAGTGTGCTGGAACTTTTTGGAATGTAACATTTGCAAAAAAAATTTCTTTTTTTTTTTTTGCAAATCTGAATTTAGGAACATTTGTTTTTATGCTTGACATTGAAATGTGCTGGATCTGAAGGCTGGCATTGTGTCATGTTTAACAATACATGGAATAAATCAGACAAGCAACAAACAAAGCTCTGCACATCAGTTTATGACCTCATGAGAATGCAAAGCCAGCTAAACCATGCTTTTGTAGATGAAGACTAGGCCATTAGTTAAATATATGTTTTCATGGTTGTAGTTTTAACCATTATGGTCCATAGGTTATTTGGGTCTATATTACTATGTCGAAAGATATTTCTTTCAAACACCTCTCCCATCAAAAAGAAACTGTCAAAATTCACTTCCACGAATCGTGGAATTTTTCCCAGGGTAAGGAAGTAGTTGTCCAACTCCACAACTTTTCCCTTTTCCCCACTGTAGTACAATCCTGGAGTTAGTATATATAGGTGGGGGGTGAGGGGCAAAGCCCCCACATAGAGTGGTATGGGTGGGGAAGCCCCCCACTTGGATGAGTTTGATTTAATGCTGTGTGTGTTCCATTGTGCCATGGGGGGAATTGTTTCATTGCCTTGGGAAAAATTCCACAATTCACAGAAGTGAATTTTGATGGTTTTGTGTCAATGGAGAGGTGTTCAATGGAAGTGTCTTTTGACAAAATAATATAGGCCAGGTTATTTGCCAGTTTATGTGAATGGGTATTTGGACATCCAGTGATGTGGCAGCAACTGTTTTATGAACATGATGAAATGTTACTGACAGCAGAGAGTTAGACAGTCTGGAATAAATCTTGTTGTAGTTGTTTTAAATTGGACTATTTGAATGATATCTGAAGCAGTCATTTTGCTTTGCATTTAAAAAGGTTATTGCAGGTGTTCTGCATAGTTAAGCAGCCCTTTTTTCACACAGGGATACAGCGAAGTTAAAAATGCAGGCCACAGTGACTTTCTATGCATAAAAAGGGATTTTATTTATTAGTATTTTTGTTGATTGACTGCGGTGGTGGTGCTGCGGTAGCATTGTCGCCTCACAGCAAGACGTTGTCCCGTTCGATTCTCAGCTAGAACGTCTTCTGCGAGGAGACATGCGTGAATGGGTGTACCTTCGTTAAAGATTGTGCATCAGGGCTACCAACTCGGTACGTAAAAATCCACTGCCAATCATTAGCCGACCGGAGTTCCGCTGTGGCGACCCCTAACCGGGTAAAGCCGAAAGACACAACAAAGTATTTTTGCTGATTAAGCCACAAAAGTTTTAAACAGAGCGTTATGCAGGGTTTTGTAGAAAGCAGTTAAATAGTCGTTGTCATGACCTGTCTGTCTTTTTCCCTAAGTAATGAAAGCCTTAAGCATGCACACAATTTTACAGCAAACAGTAGATGATTACTTTTTGCACCCAGTTTTTTGAGACTCTCAAGAAATGAAGGCCAAATGGATTGGCAGAACCTCTTCAAGCAAATGGAATAATATAGCTGGGGAGGGCTACACCCCTCAGACAGGTAAATGGCTTCCTCTGCTCTACAGCTCCAGAATCAAAGCATGTCTTAGGGAAAAAAAATGTTGGCAGGAATTTTCTTGTGTTAGAAAAGAAAAAAATCCAGGAGTCTTTTTCTTCTGGGCCCTTGGACATTGGTCTCCCCACACTTGAGCAGGTCAAAGATTTTTTTCAGAAACAAAGATGCCCACTATTGCGAAGTAAGAACTTTAAATGAGGATTGCATTTATTTTTTTTAGAAAAAATCACAAGGAATACAATATGTCTTTTCAGCTTATTTGAAGAAACTGATTATTTATAATTATACTTTGTCAGGAAATGTTGAAACATGACTTAGGTAGATGTGTCATTAATGCTTCCACTATGAGCGGGTGAAAACAAATACACAGATAATCGGAAAACGGGAACTACATTTGCTGAAAGTGTATTGCCATAAAACAATATTTAAAGTGTTTTTGCAGGGGGAAGCCCCCTTGCACCCCTGATGTGGGAGGGAAGCCTCCAATACCCCTGAACTTATATATACCAACTCCATGGCTGTACCATCTCAAAGGAGAGGAACTTCTCCAAAAAAGGGAATCACTATTGGCAAAACTCACTGACAGGGATTTCATGTAGAGGAACTCCAATCGCTGATGAGTTGAAGCTTGGGCAGTTGAAGCTCAAGAATTCAAGCTTCGTCCACTAGTAGAATAATGTTATTAATAATGTTGGGGGACTAATTCATAATTATGTATGTTAATTTAGATTTTTAACACTGATTTAAGTTTTTTATTTACTTGACCAAAATACTCTTTGCTGAGCTGACTGCTATTTTTTTCATATTTTACTGAAATATGCTTCTTCTCTAACAATGCAAATTGCAAACCCAGAAAATATTAATGTTTATAATGGTTTACTATTGAAATGTCGAACGGCACTACATCGACTGTACTATAGTCGAACACGGAAGTTCGAAAATAATAATGTCGATGACAAAAAAACTATCTAGGACTGTGTTTTAACATGGGTCGAGGTAGGGGAGATGTTTGTAGTTCTGAATAATACTGAACACCTACCTCGACCCATGTTAAAACCATTCCTAGATTGTTTTTTTGACGTTGACATTAGTATTTTCGAACTTCTGTGTTCGACTATAGTACAGTCGATGTAGTGCCGTTCGACATTTCAATAGTAAACCGTTTATAATACCAGATGTTGCACAGATAGACTGTCAACCAGGAAATGGAAATGTACCCATGATGCAAAGCTATTTTTTTACAGTTGTGTTGTCTCTAGTATTTGTTTTATTTATTTATCTATTTATTTAGCATTTTATTTTTAGCACATACTGCATGATTTGATTAATATACACGGAAAGTCAATATATTTTATACAATAGCATTAAGAAATTTTGACTTGAGGGGATAATAGTGCTTGACAGGGCTTCTCTACACAATCACAAGGAAAAATTGTACAAGTGTCAGTAGCACTCAGAAAAAAAAAGATGAACAACATGACATTGAATGCTTTACTCCAAAGGAAATCACTGCTTTTATGATTTATAAGAGTACACTGATAATGATTCACTTTTAGGGAGAGTTGTCCCTTCTTCACGTTAGTGTGACCATGTAGTTGATATACACACACACACACACACACACACACACACACACACACACACACACACACACACATACATTTGAGAGAACTTACCATTTACATTGGAGGTGCAGGAGGGCTTGCCCCCCTACGAAAACAAGAAAAAATATTTTTTTTACCATCTTGGTTTTTGAGCATTTTTTTTGAAATGTAAGCTTTCAGGAAGTCAGAATATAATTGCTTGTAGCAATTCACTACAAGTAAAATAAACCTCTGAAGAAGAGATTCATAGGGCTATGGTCATCCCATTCAGTGGACAGGTTAAACAAGTGAAAACGATTTTTGAAAATAATTGGTCCATTCTGAAGAGCAACCCTAAAGTATTATCAGTGGTAGGAAAGAAACCTACTTTTGTACATAAAACACGGCTTAACCTTAAAGGATTTTTTTGAACTCACTAAAAAAGATGAGGTAGTAGGAAATGTTGGTACGATAAAATGTGCTTGTGCACAATGTAAATATATTTAAACTAAGAACACACTAATTTTACAAAACACTTTGAGATCTAAAGTGTTTTTTGAAAAAGGAAATTGTCAAATATCAGGGGTGATTTATTTGGCAGTTTGTAAATCCTGTCCAGCTTACTACATAGGTAAGATGGAAAGGCGTCTTAGGGACAGGATATATTGACACCAGTATCAGATAGCTACAAAGAACTTAAATAATGTCCTATTTAAACACTCTATAGTATGTGAAAACTTTGTTCAGCGTTTATTTGGTATTGTGGAGTGAGTCAGGCCAAATCCTAGGGAGAGGTGATTATAGGAACTACATAGAGGACAGAGAAACTAAGTGGCAAGTAAAATTAGCAGCGAATTATGCACCAGATCTTAATGAAATGGTATCCCTCAAACCTATATTACTGAATCAAGCTACTTCTTAGATTTGCACTTTAAGTACTTTACACTTAAACAGTGGGGGGGATTTTACATTACATTTTAGATTGTGTCAAAACATATAAAAATGTTTGAGTTCAACATTTAAACTGTTTTTTTTATTTGCATTTATTATTGTGTATGTAACACAAAATGTGTTTTACCTAGAATTGCTTTTAATTCATGTGCTGTATAGTTTTCATAGTTGGTATATACTATCAGGGAGAATTAATGTAGTGGTACCTTTAAATGAGTGAGAATGGTGACATCACGTATTTTAAATAGTATTTAAATGAATTCATTATGGAGTGTAATTAGATTCTGATGAAGTTCCCAGTATATGGGATGAAAGCACTCAATCTGTTTTTTTATGTGGAAGAATAAAGACAGCTTGTACTGAAGAGTTAGTTGACTATTAGTGATTCCTGCTGCTGACAGTGTTTGTTTTGGGACATTTTTCTTTGGAGTAATTTGTTGTTTATTCTTTTGATTACAATGCACCTCCCTTTGATCACAACATACAACACTTCTATATAAATCTCGTTGGAAGATTTAAGAAATGCACATATATGCAATTTTAGCTGACTTTTTAATGAAAATCAGCTACAATTTTTGATATTTGATATATAAGTTAATAAAGAGATTTGTTTTTATATTAAAACAGATTACTGTGAAGTGTTTTACATTTTTACTGCATGTTTAATTAAAGGTATTTAACCAGACACAGAAACATTTGGCACATATGGTGCATAATATCAGGTACTGTCACTGCTTAATAGCTGTTATGAAGAATTAATATATAACATTTGTCAGAGGATCATAGGATTGTAGGTGGTTACTAGGCTAATGGCTCTGGGGCCTTTACAAGCCTAGCCAAGAGTTTATCCCCAAAAATAAACCTCAGTTAGCATCTGTCACCCCTGTCACTGAGGGACCCAGGTGGAACCCCTGGACAAATTTGTGGTTTCCCATCCACTCATCAGGGTTGTGCTTGAAGAGAGTCAGCGAGGTAATTTGATGTGCATGGGAAGTCTATTCCAGAGACAGAGCATCCTCTGGGAGACAGATCTGTCTCTCCAGCAGGTTTTGTTGATGTCACATATGAGATTCAGGCCTTTTGAGTGGGTAATGTGCAAAGAGTTAGACTTATGGATATGGAGCATCTCTAGTAGGGCAGGGTCAGAGAGTACCTTGTAGGGGAGAGACAGATTACCTCTGAGCAATCTGTACAATACCAAGTAGATTGATAGTGATTTGAGCCTGTCCACATAGGACAGATGTTAGAGGCCATGGATTCTCTTTGTGAGGTATTTCTGTGGCCTTTCCCAGTTGATGCAGATGTTTGGAGAGGTACATACCAAACAGGGAGTTACACTCAATTATTGGTCTAATGAGGGAGGAGTAAAGAGAGGTAATAACCTCCTTTTTTCTGGATGCAATCCCTTTACTTATGAGATGAACAAAGTAAAAGACTTTTCTGACAACTGCCACTACATGATGGTCAAATGAGGTTATCAACCTGAGTGCCCAGGTCTTTCAACACAGGTTGTGTGCTTAGGAGGTTGCTGCTGATGTGGTAATCAGTAGGGGGCCATGTTTTAGCTGAATGGTATGATGATACATTTTTTTTGCATTTAGCTTGAGGCTATGATGTTAACAATAGTTATTAGTTGCTGTGAGACCCTACTGCAATATGTTAACATCATTTGAGGAGTCAATGGCAGCACCCAGCTTGCAGTCATCCACAAACTTGGTCAGCCACAGGACTTTTGTCTTTGCCTGGACCTCTGAGAAGTAGATGAGAAACAGTAGGGGTCCCAGGACAGATTCCTGGGGAACTCCACTAGTGACGGGTCTGCTACCAATGGTGAAGATGCCTATTTTGACCTTGATGGTCCTATCGGTGAGCTAGTTGTCCACCCACCTGATGAGACAGGGATTTACGCCAAGTTGTGTTAGCTTTTCGATGATGCCTGAGTGGGGGATTGTGTCAAAGTCCTTGGCCAAGTCAAGGTAAGCTGTATGTACTGACTTTCCCTAATCCAGGGCCTTGGTGACAGTCTCAAAGAAGTCAACCAGGTTCAACAGGCAAGATCTGCCCTTGACAAATCCGAACTGGGTGGGGTCAAGTGCTTGGAAATTGCCTATGTCCTTCTTATGAGATCCATAATAATACACTCCATGGATTTACAGATCAGACTTGTCAAGCTAATGGGGAGATAGTTTCCAGGGTCAGTAGTAGTACCACCTTTGTGTAAGGGGAGGACAATGGCAGTTCTCCACTCTGCTGGAATGAAGCCTGTACTTAGGGCTGTGGTTGAACAGGGTGCTCAATGATGAAGCCAGTTTTTGCCAGAGATTGTGAAGAATACAGCCTGGGATACTATCAGGTCCCATGGAAGCTGTGTTCTTTGCCTTGGATAGGGCTTTTAACACTTGATCTATGAATATGTGAGGTGCGGGACAAGTATGGGGGATGTCAAAAGACCTTTGAGGGGACAGGGGGGTGAGGTTTGTGCTGAACCTATCTGCAAGCAGGATGGCTAAGTCAACAGAATCAGTGTAAGTGATACTGTTAAGTATTAATTTGGAACAAACCTGGGCCTTACCACAAAGGTTCCTTGTGGTTTCCCTTTGTTTTGGAGGCTAGTTTCGATTTATAATTGACTTTGTAAGTTTTCATTAGTGATCTAATTTGGAAATTGTTCTTTTTACCCTTGGACAACAGTTTCTTCCTTGTAAAAAGTAAAAAATGCATTAAGATAACACACAGCAAAAGGTTTAATCACAGCAAAGTACAAAGTGGTAAGCGCTTTCACAACCGAAGTTGCTTCATCAGACACCACAGTAAAAAATGCACAGGTTTAAACAGAGATTCCAAAATGCCAATTAATCAATAAAAATCACACAATGATTAAGTAGCACTGAAAAACAATTAAGCCTCATGGTCAAACTAAAACAAGCATTGCTTAAAAACATTGTACAAGAAGGAATCAAATACTATACATGAGAAAGCACTTAACAAACTTATAAAATCATTATAAAACATGGAAAAATACTAGGCAGGAAAAAGTTAAATCGAATATTTGGAAACTAAAAGCTAGTTAAATACATTAGACTAATTTTGAAAGAACTTAGCTAATCTTAATGCTTGAGATGTCTAGCCTTTAAAAAAGGGACCAAGGAAGTAGTAGCATTCAAACCAGGATACTTTTCAGCATTAAGTTTCAAAATCCACTTCTGTTCATGACCCTCTGTGATATTCTCAATGTCACCACCTCTGGGGATGAAGTCAAAGAAACATTGAGTGAGTAACACTGACTGTCATGTAACACAAGCATAAATTCAGACATATATGGACATATACACATAGGGACAGTGCAGTGGTTGCATTGTCACCTCAAGAGGTTCTCTGGTTTCATTCTCAGCTGTGGTGCCTTCTGTTTGGAGTCTGCATGTCCTCCCTGCGTTTGTATGGGTTTCCTCCGAGTGCTCCAGTTTCCTCCCACAGTACAAACACATATGCCCGGAGTGTTTTTCCCCAGGCCTCCACTGAAAATTGCCTTTGTTCTAAGTCGGACTTTTCCAGTAAACAAATGTTAAATAAATTTTAAAAAATATACAATTTTAATATAAGATTTTAGCCATGTGACATCACGACTACATTGTTTTACAGTTAGTCCAAACTGTTCCAGGCCAGTGATATATAAATAATGCATATGTATTTTAATTAGTGGCATTTTTTGCAAAAGTAGTAGTAAG
>NC_056735.1:1433003755-1433021255 GCF_019279795.1 Protopterus annectens | reverse complement strand
CCCACAAAATGGAAATCACCATTGGTACAACTCACCATTAGTGATTTTCCACAGGGAAAATCCAATAATCAGCAAGCTGAAGCTCAGGCAGTTGCAGTTCATGAATTCAAACGTCATCCACCAGTAGGATAACCCTTTTTCAAAGATTATGGTTAGTATACAGATTGCATTGTCAGTCTGTGACAATGTCTCTTGGTTATGACCTTGATTTTAGTTTGTACAACTTGTAGGTTTAATATCTTTCTTTATGTAATGAAATGTGTATATTTTATTTAACATGAATATAGAATAAAACTGTATAACAATGAAATGTAATAATCCATTTATTACTGAAGTCTAGTGGCATTTCTATGCTTTTACTGCTAGTCATACCTCTCAACATCAAGAATTTTAGACATAGTAAAAAACAATGAGGAAGCAAAGTTCCAAAACCAGGAACATTTTCTAAATATTTTAATTAATTTAAAAAGATATCACATAACAGAATTTAAAGTAAGTCTTCAGAATAATAGGTTTTGCATTAACATGCACTGTCTGAACAACCAGAAGTCTGAAACTCCAAGGGTCTAACATTAATGGCTGATTGCAATCACCAGTGACCAGAAAACAATAACTAACTAACTAACTAAATAAATAAATCCATAAGGCGGAGGTCAAAAATATGAGGCAAAAGCAGGGACAGTTAAGAGACTTGCAAGTAACAGTAATTCTAAACCATATTACATTCAATGTATGTGTAGGGCAACTGTATTTTATACCCTTTCCATCACAGCGATCAGGGGTAAAGTTCTCTGTCTATGCATATTGCCAATAAGTAAGAAGATGAGCATAAAAACGGGTTAGATTTACTGAACATTTTGAAATACATACACATGACTTATACATTTTTAGCCTCTAGGAATCTGTTTTTGACCTTGGGTAGGTCTGCTTTGCATAAACATCTGCTAATTTAGGTAAGTGTTTACTTTATAGTAATTCTGAGCATAATACAGTATCGTTTGATTTCCACTGTACTTTATAAAATACCGTCTTGTTAATCAAGTGCATATTTTAATGTGATACTATGAGTACATTTCAAGTATTACTATTTTCCCCTTACCACTTTTGTTTACCTACTATAGTGATTGAAAGCTGCATACCTTTATAAAGTAGTACTGTCAACACAGTTTGCCTTATAATTTTCTCAAAGGGACTAAACGAATGCGTACTGAAAACATTAGGAAATCGAAATGGGAAATTATTTTGCTGTTCTCTTGGCATACTCGCAGACTTTTACAATCAAGAACGTACCTTGTTATGAAGAACAAGAATACAACAAAGCTGTAAATATTACATTAAAAATGTAATCCATCATATAACCTAAAGGAATGATTGTTTTGTGCCTGCAATGTTTCATGTAATTGATGTTTTAGCCTGCAACATGTGGCTTATATCAAAACTTTAAGCATAGTTTTAAAATAATCATTGACAAGTCATACTTGTATAGGTTATATGACATTTTTTGCATCAGTGACAAGACATGCTTTTATTCTGTTTTAAACGTACATAACATTGATGTGTCCCAATTAACAAAGCAATACTTAACTATTAATTTACTTTTGAAGCATTATCAGTAATTTGAAATTTCGGAATATCACTTCTGGCACATTCAGTAAATATATTGCTTGTTTAAATATCTGTGTGTGTTTTTTAGTTTAGGCAGTATTCCAAACATAGGGAGAACCCCTCCCCATAAACTCTTTCATATTTGCACACATGCACTTACATCTATACTACTTCTACACAAGAGAATGCAAGGGAACTGTTTTACAGCCAAGGCATGCTGATATATGAGTCAGCATTACTGAGAGGAAACAACAGACATTTTAATGTCATCAGGGTTGTTCTGAGAGATATAGCAGCATTAGCACTGGAACTTTATTTTTTTTCAAAACTCATAACCATGACATTTTAATCTAGATCTAGATCTAGTAGTCCTTAGTCTTGGAACTTGCACTATGGCCTGCTGTCCTTTTTGCTATCAGATGCAGACACACACACACACACACACACACACACACACACACACACACACACACACACACACACACACACATACACACACACACACAAATAATTTGACTCAGTTTACTATTAAAGAATTTAGTCTGAAGTTACAAAACTGTAATTAGTAATGAGTACACAATACAATTTCTGGTAAACTAGTTTTACCAACTTATTACATGTCATGGAACATGCAGCTTTGACCACTCAAATGTATTATAAAATTACATTTTAAGTAATGATGGGACTTGAAAATACATTCTCACTACATTGTTTATATTTATAAGTGTTTTCATCATACAGTGAAAGCAGAAGCTGATTGCTGAGTATATTATAGATATGATGATAAAGAATTATGGTTAAGTGAATGAGAGGGACACAGCAGATCAACAGTTAGCATTGCTGCTTCACAGCATGGGTCTTCCTGTTTGGTTCTTCCCTGGGGTCCTCCTTGTATATACATGGGAAGGTTATCTACATCCCAAAGGCATGGGTGTGGGTTAATTGATGATCCTACAAAATGTCCATAAATGCCTCTACAGCATGCATGTGTGTGTGTTCCTCCTGCCTTGGATTGTTTGGTCTTGTGTTACGCATATTGGTTGCTGGAATAGGCTGTAGTCTCCTTGAATAAGATAAACTGGATATATAAATGAATTAAATGAATAATAAAATCCTATTTTTTCATAGCTAAATGTTAACACTCTACTGATGCAAAGTAATCCAGGTTTCTTCCAGCTATTGAGATGAGTGTAGTGATATGTACATTTATTGGGAACTCACTGCGAATATTGTATATCTGTCATGACTCATACTTCATTTTGAGCTAATTTTTTTTCACTGACTATTTGTAAGTTGTCATGACTGAAAAGAGGCTTTATGGTCCAACTCATCTATCAGTAAGATAAATACATAAATATATGGGGTGCAGAAAGTCACTACCTGATATGGGGGATATGAACAGTTTGTTTCTGGAAGTGGGTCTGGCAAATTATTTTTATAAAAACAGCACAGATCTCTCCTGTTTTGATGATTTAACCATAAACCTTTGTCATCATATCTACACTATATTCAACAATCAGCTTCTGTTTTCACTGTACAAAGAAAATGCTGAAAAATCTGTAAACCCTAGAAATGAAATATAGTGAGCAAATTATGTAAATAATTAATTGGAAATGCATGGCAAACCAAAGTACCTGCATGATGTATTAGATAGCAGGCACAGCAGCTGCAAACACAGGTGAAACATTTGTGCATTGTTTTCAATATGAGAGTACACAGCTTTGCCCAGTAAGTAGCAAGGAGCATTATTTTCCCAACTGAGAAATCAACGCAGCTTAATATTTTTAAGACTTAACTGTGGAGTATTTTAATGTCGGGTCGGTCCTGTATCCCACCCAGCACTCTGTGAATTCCTATCATAATAAAATAATAAAATAAAATATACTTTTGGGTGCACCTGTATCAAACATATCTGTTTGCAAAGGTTAGGTTCTGCAGAAAATATCCTTATTTATGTTCTTACTTGTCAATGAGGAATTGCATGACAATAGTATAACCAGCGATGACACAACCAAAACAGGATCACAGGAGTTATGACACAGTATTCGCCGTGGCATAGCTTTTTACTTACATTCTCAATGAAATGGGACAGTGCACCTCACATGACCAGCCACAGTGCACCTCACATGACCAGCCACAGTGCACCTCACATGACCAGCCACAGTGCAGCTCACATGACCAGCCACAGTGCAGCTCACATGACCAGCCACAGTGCACCTCACATGACCAGCCACAGTGCAGCTCACATGACTCACATGACCAGCCACATAAAAATCCCACAGTAACTAAGTTAAGCAAAAAACTCCCTTATAGTATGGAGTTCTAATATCTTACAGTCCCGCACCATTTCTCGCTGGGAATCAAATACATCCTGTTAAAAATATCAAGTAATAAGAAAGGAAAGCCCTTTCAAATGCTGTGCAGTGTATATATATGATCAAGCCAGAACTACTGTTGCTCGTGCTGCCTGACCCACTTATAGTAAAGGTTGCTTAAATTCTTGTAAGCTGCATGAAATGAAATAGTAGCCACCTTGTAAACAGGATCCTGCCTTAAATGGTGAATAGAAATTTCATATAATTGCAGTGCTGTCCTATGGAGGCTGTGGTCTTTCCATGAAGTTAACAATAATTTATTTAAAAGAACTGCAATTGTAAGTAATTATAGTCATTTGTAAGCAGTGAGAAAATGTAATACACTCATTTTTTTTAAATAATGCCCCTGACAATGAATTATATTATAGCAAACACTGCAGGAAACAGTTTAATGGTAAACTCATTAAATACATTTGAAATTGACTCATCTGGGGGCCCTGAGTCATGCATAATGTTTCTGTAGCTGGAAAAGAAGAAACAAATTATTTCAAGTATTTGCTTGACCAATTTAAAAAAAAAGTTTGAAATGGAGTCCAGCTCATGGATTTTGAAACTGGAGTATATTTCCATGGGCAGGTCTCATAGATACTGCAGAGGCTGAAACTTGAATTAGCCATAGTTTATGTAGGTCTTAGGTAGCACAGAATATATTTTTGTAATGCATAACGTGAAACTTTGGCAGCACATAGTCAGAGCTCATTCAGAGAAGTATTACAAAATGCGCTAGAATGTAAAGCGTGACAGGTTGCCATTCTAGGCGGTTTGCATGTAACAGGTTCTTGAAGAACAAAGGAAATAAATGAAAGATAACACTTTGCAGTCAAAAAATATCTCAGAAAGGTGATGAGATGGTCTCACATGGTATTCAGTGTCAGAGTTACTGCTATTGCAAGTCTAACTGAGACACTCACAATAGGTAATAAAGACATGGGTCTCAGTGCATCATCAAATTAAAGTGCCTCTTAAAAGAATAGCTGAAACGATTGCAATATATGTGTTGTGGAAAAAAGAAAGTGGTATATATGGAGCAAGGGAGAAAAAGAAAACACAAGAGCTCAAGGCAAATGTGTCTTTTGCTTGAGTCTGTATGTGAAGGTGAGAGAAAATCCCCCATTACAAGCAGTCTATAGCTACCCCAATGCAGGAAGAGATACTGGTGTCAAATTATTGAGATAAATAAGGAAACAAGTACAAAGGAGTTTGACAATGATGATGCACTGAGACCCATGTCTTTATTACCCAAGAATGATGCCACAATACAGAGACAAAATGTTCAGCTTTAATAATTGGCTTAATTACTGGTGTCATTCTAAGGGGATCCAATGTCTGTCTGCCTGGGATGACATGCTTGACAAGCCACGCAAGGGACAGCTTGCACCTGTCACCCTGGGCTTCCGGATATTGGCAAAGGCTCTGCCACCCCATAGTGCCTTTTAGGCAAGGCTCAAATGATAAACCTACCGCCCTAGAAAACAAAAATGGAGAAAAACTAAGGGTAATACTGCTCAATGCCAGAAGTCTAAACCTCAAGATGCACGCCCTCGAAGCCCTCCTCAGTATGGAGAACATCGATGTCTGTGCTGTGACTGAAACCTGGTTCAAGGCTCCTGAGAGCACCCCATCACTATCAGGTTATACCTCATATCATGCATTCCGCCCCAAAATCCGGACCGAACCACAAAAGGAGGGGAGTATCCATATTCATAAAGGATACCCACACCTACAGGTTAGTGGCAACGAAGCATCGGAGACCATCCAGGTGCAATTAACCATAGGTAAAACTGCCCTACAGTTTGTAACATGCTACAGACCACCTTCTCAAACTCAGGAAACCCACACAGCCTTCCTGAAGACACTGGAGAGTATGAATGTCTCTCCAAACACCATCATATTGGGTGACTTCAACTACCCAAACATAGACTGGAAACATTACTCAAGCCCCAACACCCTAGCCCAAAGGTTCCTGGAGTTCATAAACTCAAATGCTATGGAACAACTAGTCACCATTCCCACAAGAGGAGAAAATATACTAGACCTGATCATCACAAACATGGGGACAAAATGCTCCACACCGAAGTATATCCCTCATTGGTGAGATCAGACCATAAATTAATCTCACTGGAGATCCACATCCCGCCCCACCCCAGCAAAAGACCACAGTGAAGAACTTCTCAAAAGCAAACTTCACACTTCTTAAGACTGGAGTGGTATCCTTCAAGGCTCCCGGGCCAGTGGAAACCACAACCCACGCTGCTGAAACCCTTACAAATGCCTTCTACGAGCACCTCCAGGAATGTATGGATCAAGCAATCCCTAATAAAATCAAGACCCTTTCAACCAAAGGCAGGCGCCCAGTCTGGTGGGCCCCAGCCATAAACAAATTCTACAACAAGAGGAGAAAGCTACTACATGACAGAGCAAAATCCCTAAAAGGGAAGGCATCTCTGATCAATACTAGCAAAAAACTACGATCACTCATAAAATCATCCAAGGCCAACTTTGAGAGAAAAATCGCTAATGACACAAAAGACAATCATAAGGCCTTCTTTAGCTATGTTAGAAACCTGGGTGGAAACTCCCAGATATGCTCAGAATTAGTCCAAAATGATAAAAATCACTGAACCCACAGACATTGCCAACATACTGGCAGACAGGTTCAGTGCTAATTTGTCCCCTCCCTGCCCACCAAAAGGAGAAATATCTATCCCACCAGAGTCTAGCCTCCCAAACATCTCAGATGCCCAGGTGAGAGCTGCACTCTCTAAAGCAAAAAACACAGCATCAATGGGACTGGACGGTGTCCCCGGCTGTGTGCTACACGAACTCAATGAGGAACTAAACCCACATATAAGGCTGCTGTTTAATCTTAGCCTTACTACAGGATACGTCCAAAAATGGCGACAGCAACTGTGGTCCCACTCCACAAAGGCGGTGCTTCTACGGACCCTGCAAATTACCGCCCCATAAGCTTGACGAGCCTTGTCTGCAAAGCTATGGAGAGGATCATAATGGAACTCATAAATAAAGACATTGGGGACCTACAGACACTGGATCCTACCCAATTTGGCTTTGTCAAGGGCAGATCCTGCCTCTTGAACTTGGTCGGCTTTTTCGAAACAGTCACTAAGGCCATTGATGAGGGTAAGGCAGTTCACACAGCCTACCTTGACCTAGCAAAAGCATCCGACACAATACCCCACTCGGGCATCATAGAAAAGCTCACCAGCTTAGATGTAAACCCATATGTCACAAGATGGGTTGCAAACTGGCTCAAGGACAGAACACACAGGGTTAGACTTGCTGGTGCCATGTCAGACTCTAAGCCGGTCATGAGTGGTGTTCCACAGGGCTCAGTCCTGGGCCCCCTCTTGTTCGGCATTTATTTTTCTGAAGTGCAGGCAAACATAGGGGGATTGTGGCTGACAGAATTTGCAGATGACTGCAAACTGGGCACCATAATTGACACTCCATCAGACACAGACATCCTCCAGAGAGGACTCATAGAAATGGATAACTGGTGCCAGAGCCATGGCCTTAAGCTAAATGCCAAAAAATGTATAGTCATACCCTTTGGGAAAAACAAGGTAACCCCTAATTACCACATAGGTGGAAATCCATTAAACACGGAAGAAGTTATCAGGGACCTGGGGACCCAAGTTGACAGTAACCTCTCTTTAGACACTCACATTGCCAAAGTGGTTAGGAAGACCTTCTACATTGCCCACTTGATCATGAAGGGATTCACATCCAGATCAGGAGAGGTCATTGTACCCCTGTACTCTTCACTTATCAGACCAATGATTGAGTACAACGCCCCATTCGGAATGTACCTTACCCGACACCTGCAGCAGTTGGAAAGACCCCAAAAGTTCCTCACCAAAAGGATAAAGGGGCTCAAACATATGTCATATGATGCCCGACTGAAGAAACTCCAGCTCTATTCAGTCGCATACCGTCTGCTCAGAGGTGATCTGTGCCTGACATACAAGGCCATGTCCAACCCAGAATTAATGGACATACTCCACCTCAAAAAATCCAAATCCACCAGAGCCACGAGAGCAAGAGACTTAAACCTCAACACGGATATAAATAGGATGTGCTGGAGGGACAGATTCATCACCCAGAGACTCCGTACACTATGGAACAGAATCCCAGTCCATGTGAGGCAGAGCCCCTCACTGACTCTGTTCAAGAGAAATCTTGACGAGTGGATGGGAGATCGTAGGTTTACCCTGGGAATCATCTCTGTATCACTGCTGGACAGAGGCACAGCAAACTAATGGGTATAGTATTCTCATCCTAAGGGGTGGTGAAAGCCACACACACTCTGGCTAGGCTTATAAATGCCCTAGGGCAGATAGCCTAGTATGAACCTATGAACCTATGAACCTATAATAGCATACCTCATTCTTCTGAAAGTAACTAGGGTGTGGTTGATTCTTAGGTAAAAAATCCAAGCAAACAAAGCCAGCAAGTGTTGGAAAATGCAAGTCCAAATATTTTATTCAGACATAAGGGACAAATCCCCTGTAAATCACATATGACAAAATCAGACCGGTTTCGGCTCGACAAAGCCTTCTTCAGTGAAAGTCAAACAGTGAATGCATTCAAAAATCAGTTTATATGCATATATAAAACTGGAAAACCACATGAGAACCAATCAGAATCCAAAATGAATGATTCAAAATTGGTCATTAAGACCAGGTGGAAACAAAGCCCTGAGTTTTATGATCCATTTCCTTTCCTTAAAACAAAGTGTCTCATGCCAATGATGCTTGTCTTTACATATACCCTTAATGCAGTCAATAATAACAAACTTGAAAGAAGCTGATACATGTTTCAAAGTATGTTTATATAGTGCATTGTTAAGGCGTTTGTTCTTAATATCACTCAGGTGTTCACAAATTCTAAGACGAAAAGCTCTAGAGGTCTGGCCCACATAAAAAGCAGAGCAAGTGCAGGTCACCAAATAGATGACCCACTCCGTGCTACAATTGGCCCAAAATTTGATATCAAAGACCTCAGAAGTGTTTTTACTACTAAATTCACGAGTATGTAAAACCCGAGTACAAAATGAACAATGACCACATGGGATACATCCTAAAACTGGTCTGCCTGTAAAGGAAAGTTAAGTGGAAACTGTGGTGTCAGGAAACCCCCTCTTATAATAACTTAGTTTAGAACCTATGGTCTGTCCCCTCCTAAATGAAAAGGAGCAGCTATCTCTAAGGAAAGGATTTAATTTATTTTCAGCCATCAACACATTCCAATGTCTCTGTATAATATTCATGAAGCCCTTTGTGTTACGTCCATAAGTAGTAACCAGCCGTAAAGGCTGTTGGGCCGACTCATTATTGTGGTCTTTATAACATAGTAGATCTTGTCTGTTTAAATTTGACACCCACTGTTTGGCCAAATTAACTGTACCTGGACGATAACCTCAATCAATAAATCTACGGGCCAGGTCATCACGGGTCTTGGCATAGGACTGTTGGCTAGAACAGATTCGTCTCGCTCTTAGAAATTGGGATTTGGGTATATTCTGGATGATATGTTGTGGGTGGAAGCTGGTAGCATGTAATAAAGAGTTATATTCTGGGAATTTCCTGAATAATGTGGTAGACAAGGTGTCGTCCCCATTCCTATTGATCTCCACATCCAGAAATAACATCCTGGATCTATGACAGGTCATCTTAAATTCTATTCCCCATATATTGTCATTAAGGTAGTCCAGAAACTCTTCAAGATAATTTTCATCAGCCTTCCACACCAACCAACAATCATCCAGATAACGACGCCAAATGTCCATTTCACACATATAAATGTTATGATTGGGGTCATAAATCATGACCTCCTCAATGTATGCCATAAAAAGATCTGCGTAAATGGGTGCGAAAGACGCACCCATAGCAGTACCCTTGGTTTGCCAAAAACATTGATTTTGATAGTAAAAAACATTACTAGTCAACACATATTCTGTGAGACATACCAAAAAAGTGTTAAATCCAAGTTGATATAAACCGGATCTAGACAACCAATAGTCCAAAGCTTGTAAGCCTGCCCAGTGTGGAATATTAGTGTAGAGAGAGGTAATGTCCAGAGTACATAATAGCCAATGGTGTTCAAGTTGAGTCTCATTAATAATGTCCAAAAACTGAGTAGTGTCTTGAATCCTAGCTCTTATAGACAAAAGTAACGGTTTCAAATGCTGAGTCAAATATTCAGACAATGGTTCAGTAAGGGACCCATGTCCAGAAACAATAGGTCGGCCTGGTGGATTATTGGCATGTTTATGTATCTT
Source organism: Protopterus annectens (assembly GCF_019279795.1). Taxonomy (NCBI): domain Eukaryota; kingdom Metazoa; phylum Chordata; order Ceratodontiformes; family Protopteridae; genus Protopterus; species Protopterus annectens. The sequence continues at coordinate 1,433,010,974 of NC_056735.1, read as the reverse complement.
AGGTAACAAATAAAAGTATTGTTTCTTAGGGGACAGGACCATAAGTTGTTCTTTTATAGTCTGTGTGATTATACCCTCCTCAACTGCTAGAGTCAAGAACTGTCCGATTTTACGTTGAAAATGAGGAGATGGATCCAAAGGCACATACATATAGTATTCCTTGTCTCCCAATTGTCTCATAGCCTCCTTATCATAGGAAACCTTATCTAACACCACCACAGCCCCGCCTTTATCAGCTTGTGTAATGACCAAGTTTTTATTATTAGCAAGCTCATCAAGACTACGTACTTCATCCATGGACAAATTGTTATGAGATATGGGAAAGTCCCTAAGATAGCAATGTAAATCCTGTAATACATTTTTCTGAAAAACACCTACTAAGTGTATCATCGGTGGGTTGAAAGTAGATTTCTTGAATTTAAACTCCTGGGATATACCACCATCATTGTTCGCATAAAGCAATTTCAAATTTAGCAATCTACAAAAATTCACCACATCCTGAGCTAAAGACTGTTCAGAAACAAAAAAACCCGGGACAAAATTTAACCCTTTATTCAATAACTTAATTTGTGTAGCAGTTAGCTCAACAGAGGAAATATTATGAACATTGGAATGAGAAATTAGTGTTCTGTCATCTTTTTCAAAAGTGCCTCCAAACTCTGTTTGGATTTGTCTTTTCTTATGTTTCCGCCCCCCTCGTCTGTATCTAGACCAGGAGGCTGTGACAAACTGTCCCGTTTGGCATTGGGCAAACCATCCGAGTGACTCTCCTCAAATTCACCCTCCGTATTGGAGGAAGTATCCTCCCCTGAAGTAAAACTAGAAGAGTCAAAGTTTTTCTTTAAAATAGATTTTGGTCTCTTTCTTTTGGGGGTTGAGAATCTCTTGTCACTGTTATTACTCTCCCTAGGTAATCTAAAGGAGACATTTTTAGACGTGTCAAAAGGTTTCCCTCTCTCATAATCACCTACATCTCTAAAGAATTTTTTAAGTTTTCTTTCCTTTAAAGTGGACTCCATCTTGGATAAATCAATTGTTAATTTTTTCACTTGTGTCAAAAAAGAATCACAAGTTTCAAACTTGTTGGTCTCCAGACAAATGGTTTCCAAATCTTTGACCCCTTTCTGTACCTTACGTTCATAAAAATCTGCCAGAGCATCGACAAATTTAGAAGATGCTAATTGTTGAATATGGCCCCAATCCTCTATTAATTTGTCATCGATATTTGATACCAAGGGTTGCACCTTAACCCTAAGACCACGTGGAGTGATGTGTTTCTGCTGATATGTCTTAAAAAGGCGTAAATGCCACACATTAGTCCTAACCATTTTCATGTTTTTGTTAAGTCGACTAAAAAACATGTCACATTGTATGTTTAGGTCAGATCCACTAGTTTCTGATATAGGTAATGAGCTATGCGTACCCAAACCAAACACAGATATGTCATCCACATCAAATGATAACCCCTGTATAAGCAGTGAGAGTGCCATATTTTGTTCTAGAAGACCAGACCTCACATAACACTATATGAAAAACTATATCAATAAATGTATAACTAGACACAAATAGACCATTAGTAAAGTGACAGCTATAGAAAAAATATGTATAGATGTAGTGGGGCACACCAAATAGTAATCAATCATTAACCACAGATTGTTGAGCTCATTTAAGAATAAACCAAAAAAAGACCATTATACAATAAACAGTATTGATATATAATATATCCTCATACTGTGTATATGTCTTATGGATACAAGTATTCAAGTCGATTACCAAATACAATAAGCAGCCCAAACAACATAAAAAACATTCAGTCGTCCCACTGCATATTTGTATGAACCCAGTATCCAATAGTAATATAATACTTAAAAAATGAGCCTCCAATCCAGTATTTGGAAAAATATAGCCCAATACAAGGTATGTAAATCCGCTTCCCACAAAATACCTCTTTCCGTTATCAATACCATGAACAAATAACCAAATCCATATAATTGCAGCAATAGCAATGGCAAATGTGCATCAATAAAAATATATTTTTGGTTTATTCTTAAATGAGCTCAACAATCTGTGGTTAATGATTGATTACTATTTGGTGTGCCCCACTACATCTATACATATTTTTTCTATAGCTGTCACTTTACTAATGGTCTATTTGTGTCTAGTTATACATTTATTGATATAGTTTTTCATATAGTGTTATGTGAGGTCTGGTCTTCTAGAACAAAATATGGCACTCTCACTGCTTATACAGGGGTTATCATTTGATGTGGATGACATATCTGTGTTTGGTTTGGGTACGCATAGCTCATTACCTATATCAGAAACTAGTGGATCTGACCTAAACATACAATGTGACATGTTTTTTAGTCGACTTAACAAAAACATGAAAATGGTTAGGACTAATGTGTGGCATTTACGCCTTTTTAAGACATATCAGCAGAAACACATCACTCCACGTGGTCTTAGGGTTAAGGTGCAACCCTTGGTATCAAATATCGATGACAAATTAATAGAGGATTGGGGCCATATTCAACAATTAGCATCTTCTAAATTTGTCGATGCTCTGGCAGATTTTTATGAACGTAAGGTACAGAAAGGGGTCAAAGATTTGGAAACCATTTGTCTGGAGACCAACAAGTTTGAAACTTGTGATTCTTTTTTGACACAAGTGAAAAAATTAACAATTGATTTATCCAAGATCGAGTCCACTTTAAAGGAAAGAAAACTTAAAAAATTCTTTAGAGATGTAGGTGATTATGAGAGAGGGAAACCTTTTGACACGTCTAAAAATGTCTCCTTTAGATTACCTAGGGAGAGTAATAACAGTGACAAGAGATTCTCAACCCCCAAAAGAAAGAGACCAAAATCTATTTTAAAGAAAAACTTTGACTCTTCTAGTTTTACTTCAGGGGAGGATACTTCCTCCAATACGGAGGGTGAATTTGAGGAGAGTCACTCGGATGGTTTGCCCAATGCCAAACGGGACAGTTTGTCACACCCTCCTGGTCTAGATACAGACGAGGGGGGCGGAAACATAAGAAAAGACAAATCCAAACAGAGTCTGGAGGCACTTTTGAAAAAGATGACAAAACACTAATTTCTCATTCCAATGTTCATAATATTTCCTCTGTTGAGCTAACTGCTACACAAATTAAGTTATTGAATAAAGGGTTAAACTTTGTCCCGGGTTTTTTTGTTTCTGAACAGTCTTTAGCTCAGGATGTGGTGAATTTTTGTAGATTGCTAAATTTGAAATTGCTTTATGCGAACAATGATGGTGGTATATCCCAGGAGTTTAAATTCAAGAAATCTACTTTCAACCCACCGATGATACACTTAGTAGGTGTTTTTCAGAAAAATGTATTACAGGATTTACATTGCTATCTTAGGGACTTTCCCATATCTCATAACAATTTGTCCATGGATGAAGTACGTAGTCTTGATGAGCTTGCTAATAATAAAAACTTGGTCATTACACAAGCTGATAAAGGCGGGGCTGTGGTGGTGTTAGATAAGGTTTCCTATGATAAGGAGGCTATGAGACAATTGGGAGACAAGGAATACTATATGTATATGCCTTTGGATCCATCTCCTCATTTTCAACGTAAAATCGGACAGTTCTTGACTCAAGCAGTTGAGGGTATAATCACACAGACTATAAAAGAACAACTGATGGTCCTGTCCCCTAAGAAACAATACTTTTATTTGTTACCTAAGATACATAAACATGCCAATAAACCACCAGGCCGACCTATTGCTTCTGGACATGGGTCCCTTACTGAACCATTGTCTGAATATTTGACTCAGCATTTGAAACTGTTACTTTTGTCTATAAGAGCTAGGATTCAAGACACTACTCAGTTTTTGGACATTATTAATGAGACTCAACTTGAACCCCATTGGCTATTATGTACTCTGGACATTACTTCTCTCTGCACTAATATTCCACACTGGGCAGGCTTACAAGCTTTGGACTATTGGTTGTCTAGATCCGGTTTATATCAACTTGGATTTAACACTTTTTTGGTATGTCTCACAGAATATGTGTTGACTAGTAATGTTTTTTACTATCAAAATCAATGTTTTTGGCAATGGTACTGCTATGGGTGCACCCATTTACGCAGATCTTTTATGGCATACATTGAGGAGGTCATGATTTATGACCCCAATCATAACATTTATATGTGTGAAATGGACATTTGGCGTTATCTGGATGATTGTTGGTTGGTGTGGAAGGCTGATGAAAATTATCTTGAAGAGTTTCTGGACTACCTTAATGACAATATATGGGGAATAGAATTTAAGATGACCTGTCATAGATCCAGGATGTTATTTCTGGATGTGGAGATCAATAGGAATGGGGACGACACCTTGTCTACCACATTATTCAGGAAATTCCCAGAATATAACTCTTTATTACATGCTACCAGCTTCCACCCACAACATATCATCCAGAATATACCGAAATCCCAATTTCTAATTAATCTGTTCTAGCCAACAGTCCTATGCCAAGACCCGTGATGACCTGGCCCGTAGATTTATTGATTGAGGTTATCGTCCAGGTACAGTTAATTTGGCCAAACAGTGGGTGTCAAATTTAAACAGACAAGATCTACTATGTTATAAAGACCACAATAATGAGTTGGCCCAACAGCCTTTACGGCTGGTTACTACTAACACAAAGGGCTTCATGAATATTATACAGAGACATTGGAATGTGTTGATGGCTGAAAATAAATTAAATCCTTTCCTTAGAGATAGCTGCTCCTTTTCATTTAGGAGGGGACAGACCATAGGTTCTAAACTAAGTTATTATAAGAGGGGGTTTCCTGACACCACAGTTTCCACTTAACTTTCCTTTACAGGCAGACCAGTTTTAGGATGTATCCCATGTGGTCATTGTTCATTTTGTACTGGTTTTACGAATTTAGTAGTAAAAACACTTCTGAGGTCTTTGATATCAAATTTTGGGCCAATTGTACGGAGTGGGTCATCTATTTGGTGACCTGCACTTGCTCTGCTTTTATGTGGGCCAGACCTCTAGAGCTTTCGCCTTAGAATTTGTGAACACCTGAGTGATATTAAGAACAAACGCCTTAACAATGCACTATATAAACATACTTTGAAACATGTATCAGCTTCTTTCAAGTTTGTTATTATTGACTGCATTAAGGGTATATGTAAAGACAAGCATCATTGGCATGAGACACTTTGTTTTAAGGAAAGGAAATGGATCATAAAACTCAGGGCTTTGTTTCCACCTGGTCTTAATGACCAATTTTGAATCATTCATTTTGGATTCTGATTGGTTCTCATGTGGTTTTCCAGTTTTATATATGCATATAAACTGATTTTTGAATGCATTCACTGTTTGACTTTCACTGAAGAAGGCTTTGTCGAGCCGAAACCGGTCTGATTTTGTCATATGTGATTTACAGGGGATTTGTCCCTTATGTCTGAATAGAATATTTGGACTTGCATTTTCCAACACTTGCTGGCTTTGTTTGCTTGGATTTTTCACTGTTTTGCCGTGCAAGGGTCCTACGTGCATCTGCTCCTCTGAACATGATTCTTAGGTAAGACAGGACTAGAGAAAGAAGGAAGAAGCCTTGATAGACTTGCATGAGGAAAGGTTTAGGAAACAAACAAGGCAGAATAATTTATTAGGACCTGGTCTGTACCACTGTGAGAGGAGATATAAGAATTTTAGGTTAATATTAATCAGATTCCAGTATGGTTTGAGCTCCCAACTTTTCAGGGGAGAAAGTTATACAGACAGAATTCTAGATCATGGAAAAATGAGTTTTCAGATCTTAGGCAGTGAACTTGGAAGTGCCATTACTGTGGCTTACAGAGACAAAGCCCTGACTATGGCTCAGGCAACCTGGGCATGGCTACCATCTGTGGCACTGGTTAGGAAAAGATCGGCATACACATCCTGTGGGGTTGGATGTACACACAGCTGCACATTGTACTTAGTCTTCAGTAAAGGCCAGGGACGTGCAGGGAAGGTGCTGTCTTCAGAAAGGCTGAGCATTGAATGAGTCACAGTGGAGGTGGGATTACACTCCAGCACACCCATTGCATGTCTGTCCTGAGGCAATGTGACTGGGTATAAGGAAAGGGAACATAATGCATAATAAAAAAATCCTTTTTGACACGCTATGACACTGCTTTAGGGTGTCTCGATCCCCTTATTAGTCCCAAACATGGGTCAGTGAAAGTCCAATGGAGGCTCTATGAGGCAGCAAATGGCCATCTGCACTGGATGGATTCAAAAAAGGGAAGTTGTGAAGATGATGAAATGGTCAGAGAACTATGTGAATGTATTTAGTAGAGTATTGGTGGAAATTAGACCTAAATGAGGAAGGGAAGAAGATGAGGAAACTCAAAATCAAAAAGGAAGTGAAGAAGGGCATGCAGGGGAGTGAAAAGCTGTAGAGAGGAGAAAACCAGGAATGAGAGAGGGAAAACATAGAGTAAGGCCAAGGCTGATTAGGGACAGAAGCCACTCCATGGAAGGAGAGGAACAATTGCAGAATGTTATTTAGATGCACAGGTAAACACAGGCTATATCAGTGCCCTGTTTGAAACAGGGACAAAGGTATAAGGCTCAGGAAAGTGGCCACTGGTGCTCAGTTAATATCTCACCTCACTCTTTAAATAGGAGAGGAGCAGCAGCTGGAAACCAGCATGGAATGGTGTGAGGTATGATGTGGGAGATGTATGTCAAGGCAATCTGCTGTGAAACAAGGATATTAAAGGCTGATAAGGCTAGGGACCAGACTACCTCCCACTTACATAATTATGGAGGAGGATGAAGTCATTAAAGGGCAAATAATACACTGCACAGTCATCCTCTATGCTCTAGAGTGGCATTGATAGGTTGCAGAAGGGTAACACTATTGCCATTCCCTTCCACAAGGAGAGACTGGGAAAGAAATCTATAGGGTAGTCAGTCTAACATCTGACCAGTAGTAAGGCAAAGGAAAGAATATGGAAGTAGGGACCAATGAAATTTGTGAATGCCAGTGGAATGACACATAGCAAGCAGCAAGGCTGCATGCCACAGTAGGCCTACCATCCCAAAATGACACAGTTTTATGACTGAGGAACACTAGTAATTGAGTGCTATCTTTTCTAGTATCCTTCATGGATGCTACAGGTCCCTTTTCATCTAAATGTTCTCAGTGATCATTGTCTTACCGATCATTTAGAA